>NW_010328532.1:59801-63634 GCF_000700745.2 Antrostomus carolinensis
TAGTTTTCCTTTTTGCATGCCCTCCTGCCCTGGCTGTTGGTTTTTGTTTCTGTATTTGGTTGACTTCTCTCCCCTTTTAGATTTTTTTTTTTTAACCCTTTGTGGTGTTACATCTGCCCTAAACCTTTTGAAAGATAATCTGTTTGTTGTTACCACCAAGAGCAGCGGCCATGGCCTGAGCAAGTACATCTTGTTTTGCACGTTCTCTTGCAGCACTTGTTGCTACACTGTTAGAATATGCTAGAGGGCCCCTTAGGGCTCCATACGCTCTTGGTGCCAAATGAGGTAATTTCTGCTTTTGTGGAGGAACTGGGGCTGAGATGAAGTCATTGCCCAAGAGCCTGGGGAGGGGGTTGCCAAAGAACCCAGAGGTCTCCTTCATCTCAGAGCGGCCCTTGAGCTGTTCCCATTTTCCTCCCCCAGGTGCTGACCCACCAGCGCTGACAAGACCACAGAGACAGAGGTCACCAGTGATAAACAGAGCTGATCTTTAATTGGGTTACTCAGGAGGCATTGGTAGCTGTGGCATTGAGTACCTGGGGACAGGCAGAGACCTACCCCAGTTAGACATCTCTTTGAAAAACTCTTCCAGGGCCGGCAAGTCCTGGGCAGGCTGCCAGCCCTTTCCAGTAGTTGTTTCCCGAGCTGTTGTGGCTGCGGTCTGGGAGCTTCCTCCCACGGGGTATGTGAACAAACCCAACACAGAGTCACATAAAGGGCATCTCAAAACCACAGCGTGCAGGAAATCTTGTGTGCCACTTCATTGGCCCTAGGATGGCTGATAGGGCTTCGTCACGAGAGCTGTCGGGGTGTCCAGATCCCCTGCTTTAGCAAAGGTGGAAAATGGAGATGATCTCTGCCTTGCTGGGAGTTTTTCAGAGACCTGCTTTTGCCAGAACGTGGTTATTAACATTAGCCTACCTTCCTCAGGTACCAGGGACACTGTTTGCATTGAGGTGTTGTGAATTTTGGATAGGAATATCTGTGATGCACCAGCTACACCATTACATGCCCTCCCAGAGGAGGGCCACGGGGATGATCCGAGGGCTGGAGCACCTCTCCTACGAGGACAGGCTGAGAGAGTTGGGGCTGTTCAGCCTGGAGAAGAGAAGGCTCCAGGGAGATCTTATAGCAGCCTCCCAGTACCTGAAGGGGCTACAAGAAAGCTGGAGAAGGACTTTTCATAAGGGCAGTTAATGACAAAACAAGGGGAAATGAGTTTAAGCTGAAAGAGGGGAGGTTCAGATGAGATATTAGGAAGAAGTTCTTCACTGTGAGGGTGGTCAGACACTGGAACAGGTTGCCCAAGGAAGTTGTGGATGCCCCCTCCCTGGAAGTGTTGAAGGCCAGGTTGGATGAGGCTTTGAGCAACCTGGTCTAGTGGAAGGTGTCCCTGCTGATGGCAGGGGGGTTGGAACTGGATGATCTTTAAGGTCCTTTCCAACCCAAACCATTCTATGATTCTATGATAAAATACACTTTTTTAGGGATTAAAGATGCTCGGTGCATGGAATGGACCATGCCTTGGTCTCCTCTGGAGACCTACTCCTTATCACCTTTCTTCTCTGCTATAATGTTTCCTGCATCCATATCTTAAATAGTGTAAAGCTGAGGTGAGCCTGGAAGAACAGACAGTAATTGAAGGGGACAGAGGAGCTCAGGTAAAGGGAGAAAAGAGACCAGGAAAATGAGGAGATTCTCCCAGGGAAAAGGGGAAGGAAACATTCAAAACCATTTTGTCTAAGGCCAGCTGGTCTGTGGAGCTTGGGGTGTACCTGGGGGCTCTGCTCATGAGGAAGGTGAGTAGGATCTGTATGTACAGAAACATAAATGCCCCCAGACTGCAGACTGGGGCAGCTGGGTGGCTTTGGTGGCTCTGTACTGGCTCCTGTCCCAGGCAGGCTTGGGGGAATGCAGCAGGGGCAGGGTCCTTTCCTGGTAGCCACCTTGGCTGGCCGATGGGAAGGACTCAAAAGTTCAAACCATATGTTTTTATACTAATTTATCAGGGCTGAGCCTGCTGTTTAAGAAAGAGGACATCCAGGGCTCTAGGAAAGCACTGTTCTCAGCGTGGTGTTTCTAAAAGCAGTGTGTGCTCGGAGGCACACTCGTCCTGCCACTGCTGTCTGTCCTCCTGCTTTATCCTGCAGCTACAGGACAAAAGGACAGTTGGAGAGAACCGTGGAGCTCCTGTCACTCTGATGTTGGCTGAAGCGGAGCCTGCGGGCTGCAGTGGGTGTTCTGGGCAGGCAGTGTGTATAAGCTCTCTCTTTTTCTGCTTCCAGGACAATGCATCTTTTTGTGGTGTGTCTCTTCAGTGTCTGGGGTCTGGTTGCCCCTGAGCACTATGTCGTGGAAGACATCTGCACTGCAAAGCCACGCGACATCCCGGTGAACCCCATCTGCATCTATCGCAACCCTGAGAAGAAGCTGCAGGAGGGAGAGGGGCAAGAGCCAGGGAAGGGCAAGCTCCCGGAGTCTACAAACCCCCGGGTCTGGGAGCTGTCAAAGGCCAACTCGCGCTTTGCTGTCGTCTTCTACAAATACCTGGCTGACTCCAAGAACAATGGGGAAAACATCTTCCTGTCACCCCTCAGCATTTCTACTGCCTTCGCCATGACCAAGCTCGGAGCTTGTGGTAGCACCCTGCAGCAGCTCATGGAGGTTGGTGGCATTTCCTCAGCCTTTTCCTGTAGCTGTCACCGGGGTCTGAAAGACAGCAAAGGGGATAGTGGCCAACCACTCCTAAAGTACCCTCTGCGCCAGGATGGCTCCCTGGGTTGGGAAGGGAGACCTTTCTATGAACAAGCCCCTGGGAAGGAGGTACCAAGCTGCTTGTCCCTGGATTTGTTTAGATCCCAGCTCTTTGCTCTGACTCCCTGTTTGAATTCAGCATTCAGGGTAGATTTCCTGGGTTTGCGAGGTTAGGTTTATCTGGAGGACAGGAAGCCTGTTTGGGAGATGAGGGAAGGGAGTGGGAACAGTTTGTTTCTCACAGACTGGGCAAGCACGTAGCTGAGCAGGTAGCTCAGCCTTTTCTTATGCTAAAAGCAGGAAAAGCCGTGATATCAGGTCCCATGGGGAGAGGCTCTTTTTCACATTCCCTCCCTCTCCCCTGGGACAAAAAAGAGACACATGGGACACTCCACAGTTTACCTGGCTTCCAGATTTCTGCCACCCTGCAGGAGCACAGGAACGTCAGTTACTTCTTGAAGGTCTCCTTGTAGTTAAGTGTAAGAGCAGTTTGAGTGCTCGGCCAAGACTAAACAGCTTCAGTCTGCTTGTGTTGGGCAGTATTTCAGCAGCACAGTGAGGGACTGAGCTTCCCAAGCGTGGGAGCTTGTATGCAGGGAGCCTCTCCCTCCAGCCATGGCTCCTAAACTCAGAGGGGAGCTCTGGTCCTGGACTGAGGTGTAATCTTAAATTCTGGCTCTTCCATGGGACCTGTTAACTCCCTGCCTATCCAAGCACCCTTCTCACTGTTGGACCCACCTGCCTAACAGCTGTGAGGGCATTCGTCTGCCACGTGAGGTTTGGTGCTGCCTGGACCTTCCTTGCAGACAGGAGACTACAGCCCAGAGGGGCCTGTAATGAGAAGGTGTGAATCAAACTGCTCCACTTTGTCCCCACTGCCCCTGTCCTTACAGCTCCTGCCTCTGGAGTAAGTCATGTTGGGGTCACCTGCCATCAGCCACACAGTCTGGGCAGAGCAGAGCAGAACAGTGAACCACATCTCCAAAATCTTCACTCATGCTTTCCCTTCTGGGCAGCCCTTCCCCTTCTCTCCCTGAGCCACCCAAGATGCAGAGCTGCACTCCTAATCTGCCCTTTTC
>NW_010328532.1:63658-85899 GCF_000700745.2 Antrostomus carolinensis
AAAGGGCCAGTTACACCCCCTTTGCCTCATAGGAAATGGTGCCAGAGATCCTGGATGTTTGTGTGGAGAAACGTGTTGTGGGATTTTCTGTGCCTTAAAGACTTGAGGTTGGATAGTAGTAGACAAATCATAACTGTCCTTCCAGCTGGTAGTTAGGAGCAGATAAGAAAAAATTCACTGTGCTGCAGAAATCTACCCTCAAAATGACTGCTACATATTCCCATTCCCTGTAAAAATAGATAACATGGACCAGAATTACTCCACAGGCCATGAGAATTGCTCATGGGCAGGAACAGCTTTTGGCATCGTTACAGGAGGGTTTAGCACAAACCTTGAGTCCTCCTGTGACCTGCACTGACCCAAGAGCTGCTTCCAGATCCCATCAGTGCAATGCTCACCTCGTGTGAGGCTCTTGCTGGGGTGTGGTAGAGGATTTGTGAACACTGTGTACACTGTGTTAATTTTAACAGCACTGGGGAAAGCCTCATGGTTCATATGCCAAGCTAGAATCTGTTCTCTGACAGGGATCAGAGTGCACAGAGAAAAACATCTCCAAGACCTTAGTGTGTCTTCTGCACAACCACCTAAAGGGTCTAGCGAAGTCATGCCCACGTTTGAGATGCATGTACAAAATGCTGCATCTTCCCCTGATGGCAACAGGAAGGGAAGTGGGTGGGGAACAGAGGCAGAGAGGGAGGCAGATCCAGATCCAGGCAGACACCCTGCTGATAGCTCTGGAGAAGGAACTTCAGTGAGCGAGAGTGGGTACGATGCTGGGTCAAAGACAGGCAGAAGCTGGGACGAGTCAAAGGCAGAGTATGGAGAGCGAGGAAGCAAGGGTTAGTAAGAGGTTAGTACCTCTGTGTGCTGAGCAGTATTTAATCCTGCCTTTTGGACTCCAAAACAGGGCCCAGGCTAGTGATGTGTTGCTTTTACATAGATTTGGGTTCCAAATTAAACACAGAGGGTGAAGCTCTGAGGGCCTGCAAATTTCTTGGCTCAATGATTTAGGCTGCTGAGTGTTGGGCAAAGGCTGTATCACCACTTGCTGTGGGGCCTGGGAGCTGTAGGAGCACAAGAACCTGCTCATGGATTCCTTCTCACTCTTTGGCTCCTCCAGGTCTTTCAATTTGACACCATTTCGGAGAAGACATCTGATCAGATCCACTTCTTCTTTGCCAAGCTGAACTGTCGGCTTTACAAGAAAGCCAACAAATCCTCAGAGCTGGTATCAGCCAACCGCCTCTTCGGGGAGAAATCTTTGGTCTTTAATGAGACTTACCAGAACATTAGTGAAGTAGTTTATGGAGCGAAACTCTGGCCCTTGAACTTCAAAGTGAGTTGGAACTGCTCAGGATTTCTCTTTGGTCAGTTGGTTGTTTTCCCCCCCACCATGCTTCTGCTTTTGCTGCATCCCTGTCTTTTGCCCACTGGGAATGCCATGATCCGAGTGTGTGGGACATCAGTGAGGGCAGGAGAGTGTATGAGATGCAGCTCCTATCCAAGCTTGCCTTAACCACAGTCACTTTCCACCTTCTCATTTCTAAATGCCACAGCACTGTGCTGGGAGCAGCGTCCTCCCCAAGCACACACCCTGTTAATCTGCCTCCTGCAGAAGGGATAAAAAGAGGTGTTTAAAACCCTTGACTTAACCTTTTTTGGGGGTCTTTTCCTTCAGGAGAAACCAGAACTTTCCAGGAAGATCATTAATGAGTGGGTGGCTAATAAGACAGAGAAGCGTATTACAGAAGTGATCCCAGAAAGAGGCATTGATGACCTCACCGTCCTGGTCCTGGTCAACACCATTTATTTTAAGGTATAGCTAACAAAACTGGGGGAGCAGCCCGTTTCACTGCAGGAAACAACGATGCTCATGT
The DNA here is from genome assembly GCF_000700745.2 of Antrostomus carolinensis. NCBI lineage: Eukaryota > Metazoa > Chordata > Aves > Caprimulgiformes > Caprimulgidae > Antrostomus > Antrostomus carolinensis. The sequence continues at coordinate 65,536 of NW_010328532.1, forward strand.
TTGTCTCTGTCCTCCCCATCTCCCTTTTAGGGCCACTGGAAATCGCAGTTCCCTGCTCCAAACACAAAACTGGATTTATTTCATAAAGCTAATGGTGAGACCTGCAAAGTCCCAATTATGTACCAAGAGTCCAAATTCCACCACGCGTTCATCCCCCAGGACAAAGTCCAGGTGCTGGAGCTGCCTTACAAAGGGGACGATATCACCATGGTGCTGGTCCTGCCCAATGCTGGGACGCCGCTGGTGGAGGTGGAGCGAGACCTGACATCGGAGAAGCTGCAGGACTGGATTGACTCCATGAGGGAGGTCTCTCTCTTTGTCTACCTCCCTCGCTTCCGTGTTGAGGACAGCTTCAGTGTCAAGGAGAAGCTGAGAAAAATGGGGCTGGAAGATCTCTTCAGTCCGGAAAATGCCAGACTCCCAGGTCAGATGTGGAGATGGGGTGGTGCAGGGTGGAGGTGAGGGGGTAACCATCCTTCCACAGGAGCCAGGGCAGTAAGAGCAGCAGCATGTGAGGAATGAGCACATGAAGGTGTTCAGATACCGCTGCAGTCAGTGATGGACTCTGTGGTCAAGTCCCGTCGTGGACACACAGCCCTGCTCTGCACTAAGGGCACGGGAGTTAATCAAGTGCAGTTGGTGAAGGATATTTGTGTTTTAGGGCAGACGTGCCTTCTGCTTGAACACAAGCCATGAAGGATGGAAGTGTGTTCTCTCTTGGGCTGTTGTCTAAAAACAGTTTTAACTGTCTCCATTTTGTGTTTCAGGCATCATTGCAGAGGGCCGTACAGACCTGTATGTGTCGGAGGCATTCCACAAAGCGTTCCTTGAGGTAAGCCTTGTTTTGTCCCCTTTTTTTTTTTAAAAAAAAAAAAAAAAAAAAAAAAAAAAAAAAACCAAACATGAAGTGTAAGGAAAATGTAGCTCTGAAGCCATGGTGTTCACTTCCTCGGTGGGGCTCTGAGGGGAGGTGGGATCTTGGCACCCACCTCCCATGGGGAAGGAGGGAAAGCCCTCTACACACTGCACAACGTCCGTATTTTAATCCCACCTTCTCTTTTGGTTGGCAGGTGAATGAAGAAGGCAGTGAGGCATCGGCTGCTACCACTGTCACTGTCTCTGGCCGTTCCTTCCCCATGAACAGAATAATTTTCAACGCCAACAGGCCCTTCCTGCTTTTCATCCGGGAAGCTGCCCTCAACACCATCATCTTCATGGGCAGAATAGCTGATCCTTGCTCCTAAAGGGGCTGCCAGGGCCTCGCTTCTCCCTTCTCTGCCCCTGGAAAAGGGACAGCAGGGCATTGCCACAAAGCCCGGGCTGCTCCTGGGGTGGTTGGTCTTACAGTTTGGTGCAAGCTGCAGGGAGAGACTGTACCCTGCTGGGCTGCTACTGCTCCTCCTTGCTGTGTCAGGTGAGGGGGCTCAGAGGGCCCCTCACCTGCTCCGTCCTTCATTCAAAGAGAAGCTGAATTTTTTCCAGCATCAATAATTTTGTGGCACCCAAATCTGAGTCCAGTATTGCTGTTGTTCTTATATCCAACCCTCAGGCCTCAAACTGTAACTCTGATCCCCTGGTACATTAAAAACCTCTAGATCTGTATGTAACAAACTGATCTCTGAATGGAAAGTTTTCACTAAGCCACTTCCTAGACTTACTTAAACTTTCCTTTTTCCACAGACAGACCCTTTCCCACATGCCCCAGTCCCACCAGCACAACCCCATGCTGGAAGGGTCATTGGTACAGCAGCAGCCAGATGGCACGTGCCAGCTGGGCCAGAAACAGCTCTGTGTGGAACCGCTGGTAGGTGGCAGAGCTGCCGAGCACGGGAGCACTCTGCTTGCCCACAGCTCTGGTGTATCTCACGTGTTCAAGTGCTGAGCAGTCACTAGTGAAAGCCTTGTGCAGCCAAGGCTGAGAATTTGTCTTTGAGTAGTGAGATTTAAAACAGCTCCATGCTAAAAGTTCAAAGCCAGGGTGTCTGTGAACTGTGACAATGCCCAGGTAAGGGAACCAATATCCATAACTTCATTAAAAATCTCTTATTTCACCTGCAAGTTTACTCCTAGAGCTGAGGTGTCCTGCCCTGCTGCCATGCTACACGTGTGATCTGACCTCTGGTCCACCCAAGGTGGCCACGCTCCTGTAGGACCTCTGACAGGGTTGTCTTCAAGATGCAGAAGAAAATGTGGTGAGCTTTCCTCTAAGATTTCTGTGTTTAGGGCAGGTGTTTACAACCATGTTACAGAAGCATTGTGTGCAGACAGCTGCTCAAACACCAATAGCTGCCACTCCCCAGTGTGCCATTTACTCTGGGTTTTGTAGGACCAGTGAAAGACCTGCCTTTATAAAGGCTTCCTCTCAGCCAGAGCAAGGCAGGCAATAAGGGAGTTAAACTAGATTTGCCAGGCACTGGAAGAGCTGGTGTGAGAAGATGTTTGGTCACTCAGTCCCTAGTTTTGGAAGCGGTTTTGCAGGACTCTCTCCTGTTCCCCAGTAGGAAGGGTTGAGCATCTCTGTCTGTGGTGCCAGTGGTGCGTGGTGTGGACACGGAGAGTCACCTCCTCTGTTGTATCACAGGGTTGTAGCAATCAGTCCCTTACACACGAGACCTGTAAAGCACTTAAAGAATCATACTGGTTTGGGTTGGAAGGGACCTTAAAGCTCATCCAGTTCCAACCCCCCTGCCATCAGCAGGGACACCTTCCACTAGACCAGGTTGCTCAAAGCCTCATCCAGCCTGGCCTTTAACACTTCCAGGGAGGAGCAGCCACAGCTTCTCTGGGCAGCCTGGGCCAGTGTCTGACCATCCTTGCAGCAAAGAATTTCTTCCTCAGATCTCATCTCAATCTCCCCTTTTCCAGTTTGTCATCCCTTGTTCTATCCTTTTATCCTTCTATTCCCCTCGTTATCCTTTTTTGTGCTGACATGCTTGCCTGGAGTAACACCTCAGAAAGCAGCTGTGTATGTAATGCAGAAGCTGGGGCTCTGAAAGAAGAGGGGGAGCATTTTGGAAATCACTAGGAGTTCAGAAAGCAGCTCTTCCTCCCCTGGCCTACTCTGGCACTCACCACTGTGTTTTTCTTGCTGGACCCTGTCTTCTGCTTGCTTACCTCTTTGTGCAGCTCCAGAAACTGACTATCTCCTCCTGTGACCTCTGCCTTTGCGCTTGTACTCTGGGCTCTGGAGGTGGGTGCAAGGGGAGAGCTGAGGCAATGCCCAGGTCCTTCTAGCCTGGCATGGAACCAAACCACTTCACCCACCATTGGCAGCCAGGAAAGCTGCAACAGGCACCGGGTGGTCGGCTGGCAGCGAGAGCGTAGTGAGACTGAAAAGGGCTGAGCTTGCAGAAGTGATGAGACAAAGCTCATAAAAAAAGGACAGAAGTCATCTAAGAGGCCAGGAGAAGCAGCCTGGACAGCCCAGCCTCCCCCATATTGTGAAGCAGAGCTGCATGCAGCAGGGACCAGGCTCTCACAGCGTGGTGGATTTTCAGAGAACATCAACGTCAGAACAACCCAGTCAGCTACAAGACACAGACAAGGAGCTGAGTATTAAACCATTTAATTCTCAAACCACTCACATGCATAATGTTCTTTTACACAGTGTTAAAAGAAAGAAGAAAATGCGATTCATTTTTTTGTTTGTTTTGTTTTGTTTTAATACAAACAGAATTTCAAGTATACATTTATAGAATTTTCAAAGATTCCTACCCAAGTTGCTAAAAGTTTTCATTCACATTGTTCTTAAAGCTGTCCAACGAGAGCGCTTTTTGCTAAACTGCTTTCAATGCAATTGTCCACTCCCCTCTACCTTAGTTTTATTTCCCCTCTTCCCCAGCTCTGGTTCTCTCACCACTCTTGCCTGTCCCCCTTGCTCCAGCAGTACTGGCTGTCCCTGTATGCCATCGGCCACACAAGCCTGTGGCCTCTCCAAGGAGCTGCTGCTGGAAGAGGAAAAGGGAAGTGATGGTGGAGGACCGGCTTGGGAACAGCTTGTGAAATCATTTACGAACAGTCTGATATTCACAAGTTACACACAGCAGGCTCACGCTTCAACCTACTGCAGACTAGTCTGAACACTGACTTTTATTTTTTTTTCCTTGAAATAAGGATTGCAACCCCCCCCCAAAAAAAAAGAATAATTAGTACAGCAGGAAACTTCTTAACTGTGAAAGTAAGTCTTGAGTGTTAGGACACCTGTCCTAAAAAGTTTGATTTATAGGTCAATGGCTGAAGGTGACAGCACAATTCTTCTGACAAATGGTTACTCTGCAAACCAGCTCGGAGCAGAGTCAATGTGGGACAGACAAACTTGGATAAAAAAAACTAAAAACCAAACCAAAACACAACAAACTGAACTGACTAGAGCTCCATATCCACGTGATGGAAAAAAACCCCACAACCCCAGTAAGAACCTTGTCGTGGCTTTATGGGCCACCCGCTGTGTCACAACTGGGGTTGAAATATTCTTTACAAGAGAGGGTGGGTTTTTCTTGACTGATGACAAAAGTACTTGAACAGGCTGACACCTGCCAGTCCTGTTGGTGCTACAGCACGGCTGAGCTGCAACCAGGGTGGCGGTGGAAGCTCCTGTCGGTGTGTGGGCAGGGGCAGCGCCAGGCCGGGAGGGCAGCGGGAGCGGGAGGTAGAGCTGTGGTAGTTTTCGGGTGCCGATGGCAACCCAGGGTCCGGCAGCATCGCTCCCTCCTGGGGCTCTGGCTGACAAGAAGCCACCTACCTGTACAGCTGTGTCAAAAGCCAGCGACAGCCATACTCATCTTATGATTTAAAGTGCATTTCTTCAGTAAAGGGTTTATCTTTTTTTTAATATTTTTTTTTTATTATTTTTTTTAAAGAGGAACCTATTTAAAGTGCTGTTCTAGTTTGGAAAGGGACTCTGTTTAGAAAAAAAAGAAATGGCACCTTTTCACGTGAGAGATCTGCTCTCTGTAGATGTGTATATATACATAGATAAACTTGCAGAGTCAGATCTGCTGACTAATGACTGACATATAAAAGTGTTTTATTTTTTTATTGTATTTTATTGCTTTTTTTACTGCTGCCTGCTCCTTTGGACATCTCTCTCGATGGATTCTCCTCTGACCTTCCACACTGTTAACTAATTTCCCAGTGCAGGAAGTTGAGCCCGCAGCCTCGCTGCTCTGGCCAGCAGGACACGCAGAATACGTGAAGTAACGAATCCACCCTCATCTGTCACAGCCCCAGAGCGAACCCACAAGGGTCACAGCGAGAAACTGGCAGCAAAGAGGGACGGCAGATCCCGAAAGGTTTCCCCCTGCTCCTGCCAGATGCCATTTTCAGTAAGAGTCACTTTACAGAGCAGACCTGCATTTCTGAAACATAGAGGTAAGGAAAACAAATCTGTTTTAATGAAAGCTTTGCTGATAGAGTGTGTAGTGTGGTAACCTCAGCACTCCAAGAGAGAGAGGTAGTTACTGTCCTGTCAATCTTCTGCTGCTTTAATGCAACTCAATTTCTGGAGTGATTGCTCAAAAGAAAAGAAAAAAAAAAAAGGGGAAAAGGAAAAAAAAAAAATCCTGTGCTCTTTATTAAAAGTTATCCCAGTTAAATCTTTCTGTTAAAGACATACTTGACCATTCCCTCTAAGAGGCTTTTATCTTTTTAGGAGTTGATTGTCAGTTTAGTTCATTACGAAATCAAATTTGATGAGCAAATTGCTATACAAAGCCACTTAGGTTGTTAACTCTTGGTACGATACTCTTGCACTGCTCTGCGAGGAAGTGCTCAGTCCTCAGTGCCCTGTTTGGGGGTCATGGTTCAGCTGAACAAGGCCCTCGGTCACAGCATCACTGCGTGACGGCACAGGACAGCGTTTTGTGCTCTGAGCAGTTTTAATGGAAAGGTTAAAAAGAACTACGGGTGTTATATTCACAGTGTTGTACAGGAAAGAGGGGAGGGGACACCAGGGAAAGGAAGGGACAGAGGGCAGATTTGGGGACAACTAGGGCACAGGTTGTGGGAGCTTCAGCTAGCGTTTAAGATACCAGAGGCTTAGGGGAAAACTGCATCCGTTCCCTTCCCTTTTCAGACAAAAGCAGTACTTTCACAGATACTACACTTGATCTTAGCCAAAAGGCCGAGAAGCGACTAGTTGACTAGTTTGCTTTCATTTCTCTGAGCTAACCTCTGATACAGTCTTCTCTCGTCCTTTGCTACCCCTCCCTGTACGCCTGGGGCACAAGGTGAGGAACACAAGAACATACAGCTGCAGATTATTCTCTTTCTAACTTAGCTTTTAATAAAGCTTATGCAGAAAAGTCCCTGTCTTGCTACCGAGAAGGATTACTCTTGCATCCCTTGGCCTGTCCTAACTGTCAGCAATGTGACATGCACAAACACTAAAGAAATGTGTTAGTTGAATGACAACACTCGCCTTTTGCTTCCAAGTATTTCTCACAGTTACTTGCCCTGTGACAAGGCAGCCGTGGAAGCTGTCACACATCAGCTTTCTGCCCAGGCAAGAACTTCAGGGGAGCCAAAAGGAACTAGTCTTAAGCAAAGGGTATGACAGAATTCTGTTCTCCATTCCAAATTCACCTGCAAACCAGATCAGCAGAACCCTGGCTTGGGAAACCTTCTAACACTTGAGAGAACCACACACAGCATCATTCCCTGTATCTCCAGCAGAGATCCAGTTTGCCCTCAGCCCGCAAACACATACACCACTGACAGCCTGTGCATAAAAACACCATCCCTGTGTTTTTACAGACCAAATTTAGGACTAATTCACCTTGACTCTGTCTGACTGACAGCGCCCCGTGGAACGGGGACAGCTGCAGGGGTGACGAGGCTTCACGCCTCTTGCCAAACTCAAAGCTGTCGGCAGGAGAACTGCACTACCCACCTTTGCTGGTGTAACCTGCAGCTGTCAGCCTCCACCTTCCTCCTCCTCACTGCCAAGAGTTGCGTTCAGTTACCGAGCTACACTCAATGAAGTATAAAATAAAAGCTTCACAGTAATCCATAGAGTTCCCTTAGACATGGAAACTCAAAGAAAACAGCATCCCAGGAGCACAAACTCCCACATCAAACCAATGCCCTAGACATGTAGGTGACTGAATGGACCCCAGACACACCTCTCAGTCTCAAAACACCTTTTGGACCAAATGGGGACCAAATTTTTGGACCACATGGGGAACCAGTGAAGTAACATCATCAGGTTAAAACTCATTTCCAAGAAGTTTCTCAGCTGTAGTGCTGTGATTCCTCCCCCCACCCCAGACTGCCTAATTACAATGGTTATTCTTTAATGCTGCTACTTTCTGTATTGTACAACCAGTAGTAAAACGAACAGATCTAGCTTCATTTTTCATTTCTAATTAGTTTCACAGTTTCATAGCCAATGATATTGCGTCTGACTGCAAAGATAACAAGAAGGTTAAAATAAATAAGCTTCACTGAAATATAAAAATAATGAAAACATTTAACCATAGATCCGAGGGGGAGAAGGGTTAAATACATTGACAAAAAAACTAAGTAGAGCTGGAGCTTAACATAGCTGACAGTCTGCAAAAAATTAATGCTCTGGTTTGTTTTTTTAAGTACTGCCTTAGATAACTGCAGTAAAATAATAGATCAGAGTATGTCAGATTAAATAAGGAACTTACACAGCAGTATTGAAAAGATACCTGAATATGTTTCAAAAGCTTAACTGATATGAACTAGGAAGCCCATTAAAGCTGCCCATTTTTACATGATAATACTTAAAAAAAAGGTAACAAAAATACAGCTTGGCATAGTCTAATGGAAAGAGGATCGTGGAGGCTGCACTCACGCATGGGGAGCAGCTGGATTCTCCACAGACCGTGGCAGACAAGATGTTATTTCATGGATTAACCATTGATAAATGTAAGTGGAAATGCACCAGTAGGATAAAACTCTCTATCCCTTCTTTTGTATGATGCGGTGCAGCCCACGGTGAGGCAATATTTTATACTCCTGGGGAGTGACAGCGAAGCCCAGAAGAAGGGAAGGTGGGAGGGAGGCCTTTGGGTCCCAGCCCTGCCTTCCTCCTCAAAGCAGGGCTAACTTCCAGCAGCTCCCTCAAGAGTCTTGCCCGGTCAAGTCTGCCACATCTCCCAGCACAGAGGTTTCACAGCCTCCCTGGACGACCTGTTCCAATACTGTTTGGCTATACTCACAGTGAAAAAAACGTCTTGTAACACCTAATCTGAATCTCCCTCGTCTAAATTTCTGCCTACCGCTGCTCCTCCTTCCACCGTGCGCCTCTGAGAAGAGTTTGGCTCCGTCTTCTCTGCGCCCTCCCCTTGGCTGCTGAGTTTAAATAGAAGAAATGATGTGGGTAAAGGAGTGAGTGCTGAAACAAAAGCAAAATTCAGTCTTCAACAGCTTAAACGTGCTAGAAAACCTAACATTCAGAAATGGCACTGTGAAATCTGGCTGGTACTACCCATTTCCAGCTGTCCCTTGCCGCCCTTCAGTTCCTTCCAAGGGTGTTTCTGAAATCCACCCAGGAAATTTGCCTCCACTAGGCACTGACTTATTTTCCTTCATTCCCATTCATGGATCCCTTGAAGAGTTCCATAGCTCCCAGCCTGGAAAACACTGGTGATGCTCAGCTCTAACCTTTCAGGACAGGGTCCAGGTGTCTTTGCACACCTGTCTCCCAAGGCAGCAGGGCTTCCTTCCTACGTGCTCCTGAACACATGCAGGTTCTACAGCCGGCACTTCCCTGCCCACAGCACCCACAACATGCTCATCTCACACGCATGCTTCTCCCCAGTGATCCCTTCCTGTCATTTCACCTCTTCTGCCCAAGATCTCCTGTTGGTTTCCAGTGCCAACAGCCCCAGGCAGTGCTGAAAAGAGCCCTCTTGTTATTTCAGGTGTCTCCCTCCTCCCTGCTAAGCCAACCTCCTTTCCTTGCTGTTTCTCTTTGCACTTTGCAGATCTCCCTGCTACAACAAATGGCTCAGGCTAGGAAGAACTAGGTGGCAAACTATCTGTGTGGTGGAAGTACTGCTGTTTTCAGTCAGTTTTTGGGATGAATCCTTTACAGCATTCATCAGAACGCAAGGAAAGAGCCTCTTCCCACTGACAGACTGCAATGAGGCCATGGCTGCAGGGAGATTTGCCACCACTTCTAAGGTGGCAAAAAAACCTTCTAAGGAAATAAAAACAGCTTTGTAAGAGGTGTGATGTGAATCACACACTAGATGACGTAAGTAGGTCACCATCACCAGATTAGAATTAATATTTTTTTTTTTAACAAAAAAGTATTTTGTTGATTATTCTGCTGCTGGAATATCACCAGTAACATAACTGGTTACCTAGCAAGAATTATCCCAGACCCCACATACAGTTTTTTTCCAGCAGACATGAGAGCTTCCTTCTAGCAAAGAAGAAAACCACCCACCTGAGCCCCTTCCCTCGGTGACAGGCAAGAGCCTGGTACAGCACAGCCCCACGGCTTTGCAGAAGCACTGTGCAAGGAGCTTATGGTGAAACATGTCCCACTCTTCTCCCAACACTAATCACCAGCTCATCAGAAAACTACTGCAAGCTTGACCAGCGCGGCTCAGACCACTTTTTGGGAACACATCACCATCCTCTTGATTTCAAATGGTGCCCATTTACATGGGTCATCTCTAGCACGGGGCACCCAGCACCCCCTGATATAACAGACGCTCCTAGACACGTAGCACAATGCTGCACAGCTCCCCCTCCACCCCATCCATGGCATCGACATACCTGGTGCGGTTCTCGGTGGAAACCTGGAATGAGAACACGGGGTTCAAACGCTACCACTTTTCCTTGGCCAGATTTCTGAAATGGCCCATCTCACCCTGCAAAAACAAGGATCTGAATATATGTTAACAGCCAAAACCCCCAGGCCTACTCCACCACCCTGACAAAAGCAGGTTTAGCTCCTCATTTGCAAAAGACTTTGTCAAGTCTTTGACCATTCTATGATTCTAAGTCCAACTACTTTTTGGTTCGGCAGGTGCACAATTCCCCTCCTCAGATTCCTTGACAGGCTCCCGACGCACAGCTTGGTGCTGACCACGTTCCTGAAACTACAGATAGTGGAGTCTGATGTTTGTTCCTGAAGTGGGAGCTGAAGCACTCGCGCCACAGGAAGGCAGGAGGAAAATATCCAAAGAAAATCCCATCTGCGCCTCTAACCTCACAGAGCCCAAGCAAGCAGCCACCGGTGCCCAGCGATACAATCCACACAGCGACAGAGACCAGCTCTCTGCAAAGACCCTTCCTCATCCCTCCCAACCTCTACGGCAGCATGAAAACCATGTTACAAACATCACCTCCTACAGCAATCGGTTTTAAACCTTCTGTGATCTGCAAAGTCCTACAAAGTTCTATCCATGGGTGTTGTAGAGATTGTTCTTGGATCACAAACTGATGCCGGATGAGAATTTAACTAAACAGACCATGAAAATAATTGGGGAGGGATCTAAGGTTTTTTTTTTTTTTTCAACATTTCCATGAAAATAATTAAAGCTTTAAAACAAAAAGAAGTATTTTTGGTCTGTGTCCCAAAGCCACCAGAAGGATGCCAGGAAAAGCCAGCCAGCAGCACGCACTCACAACCCCCTCACCCAAAGTCTTGGGCTTACGTGTCCTCACCAACCCACTAAACACCGAGGAGTCACTGGATGCAGCGTTCTGACACGAGTGCTACACAATCATCAATTTGGGAAATCTTCAGTGGAAAGGGCCACCTCTTTGTGAAAAAAAATTATATAAAAATATGTTATTGACAGTTATTTGAACAAAAATGACAGAAATTCCACATACAGACCACTGTCTCAATCAATTAACTCTTTCCTGCCCATTTAGCAGCCAGTGCTTGGTCTAAGGTATCTCCTTTCTCCTGAGCCTGCTTTCCCTTTTTCTTTTCCCTGGTTTATCTAGCAACTGCTATTTGACACAGCTACTAGATGGGATCTGCTGCTGGTATCAGACCAGTTCCTCCTGACAGCTGCCCCAAGAAGCACCTTCCTTTGCACTGCGGTTGCTTTCAGGATGCCTCAAGCAAATGGAATTTGATGAGACAGATGATGTTCCTGCCCATTCGTACAGCACGGGCACAGGAGGGGTCTTGTACTCAACCCACGGTACCTGGTGACTACAACTAGAAATAAATCAGCTTATGGGTCTTTCTATATTTGCCACATCTAGTAGCTAAATATTGTCCTGTGTGTAGCTGGCAAAGAGCTTGGTATCCACGAGCTGTGAGGACGCGCTAATCCTGCTGGGGAGGTTTCATGCGACAGGAGTATTAAATGGACTTACTTGATTAACAAAGGTAAGTGCCCATCACCCTGCTCGATAAAAGGCACGCAGGAAAATCTTCTATAAGAAGAGACTCTAGTCTGGGCTGAGCAGGAGAGCGAGAGGAAGCACAGCCACTGCCAAGCCTGTGGGAGACTGTTAGAGGTGAATTTGTTCATAGCTTTGCTAATTCCTTGGAAAGGCAATTACTCCCTGGCAGAGAAGAACGAGCAAGATTTTATCTTGGAACCTATTTTTTTTTTCCTTTCCATGGGGGACAGCAGGACATGTACCTCCACAGAAGTTATTAAAAAAACCCCCAACAACCTCTAGACATCGGCAAATAGCAAACTCTAAATTAGACGCTAAATACATGAGTGGTTGTTTTTGTGGCTTTCTTCCCCCAGCTCCCAGTTGTGCCAGACTACAGTCTGATTTGCTGTCTTCTCTCTTTTCATTTCTAAGCTTACCAGAACATACTTGTTTTCCTACGAAACCATTAAGTACCATGAAAAAGATGACAATTCCCAAGCTCTCCGAAGGCTCTGAATCCCCTCTCATGGGTTGCTTTAATCGCTCTGACAGCACAGATGAGCCAAAGCCCAGGAACACCTGTACTCCATCTCAGCAAACACCTCTCAGCTCCAACCCTCGTTAGATACCACAGCAAGGAACAGCAAGCCACCGGGGACACAGGCAGCAGCAGTGCCAGCGCTCAGACAGCCTGTCCCATCTTTCCTACACGTGTTTACAAACAGTTATCCGAACCCTGCGTTTATAAGGAAGGGGTCAGGCAGAGGAATGTATGGAATCCCTTTAGATCCATGTTATATATACTGCAAACCCTCACCGAAATTCTTGCCTCATTTTCCCTTGCAGGGCATTTCCTCGAGGCATTCTAGTAGGCAAGTCCTCGTGCTTTCTTAAAGCATCCTAATTCAAGAGGCAGGGCAGAAGCCCCAGGTTTTGTGACCAGCTGGGTGGCCTCTGGTGAGACCAGAGACTCCAAAATGTTTCTGCTAGAAAAGTCCAGCAACAGAAATACTGCTGAGTCACGTTTTTAACACACTCATTCAACCCAGCAACTGAGCAGCTCCCTGCAGGGCAGTTCGACGAGGTGGCTCTGAGCTGAAGGCAGCACACACCTCAATCCTGATCCTTCCACAGAAGACACCAGAAGCAAACAGCACTGCCTGACATCGCCCTCTTAGCTTTAACCACACGCCCCGCAGCACTGCTCTCGTAGCAACTCCTCCAATACCAACTTATACTGGATGAGAAGAAATAAATAAATTTTAAAAAAAGAAACAACAGTGTTTTAAAATGGTAAACCACATTGCCTCCCCACCACCAAACTTCACCCAACAAGTCTTCAACCCTTCCAAGGCCGCAGATCTCAGCAGCACAAGTTCTGTCATATTCATAGCCATGTTTTTGTCAGCAAAGACCCTTCAGGGCTTCTATCTAAAAAGGTTCCTCCTATTACCAAGACACATCATTTCACAAGCTGTAATACTTTGGTTTACAACTGGATTAAAATATAAAATAAATAAGAATAATGCTAAATGAGTTTATATTGAAACACTTTATAAATGCATACATATATATATGTATATACAGGTATGTGTGTGTGCACTCCCTATTGACAGCTAGAGGAAGCAAAAGTCATTCTCCAAAGGCTTCTACTCTTCCAACTAGCATGGTCAACTTATCCATTGCAACAATTCCCTGTGCATAAAAGCTAATGAAGCACTGGAAGGTGGTGCTGGTGAACAGCTGGATCACACAGACGTTCAGGAACAGAAGGACAATAAATTATAAGAAGCAGTAGTAACTTGTTCACAGTTGGGATGAGGATAATGTTATAGGAAACCTGAATTTTCCACAGTCCCTAGGAATAAAAAGTCGAAGGTGACTGAAGATTACAGTTGGATATATTGTAGTTAATCCTAAAAGCCAAGATCGGGTCTGACAGAAAGAAATGGCAGAAACCACATGAAATCTCTCCCAGCAGACTGAACTCCAGTACCATCAGATTCAGCAAATTCTGATACCTCTGCCGGGCCCAGAATTCAGCCCGGTGATGCTTTGATCACTGCCTCCATCCCAGCCACGGACATTTTCACAAGTAGGAAGATTCCTTGAAGCCAACTCAATCCTACGTCCAAAAGAAAATGCTTCCAGTCCTTCCTTTTGATCCTACTTCTCTTCTAACTAACTGTCATCCCAAACATCACATTCAATCTCTCCTAGTCCCAGCCTCTGTGTTTTCCTATGTTTAGCAAAAGAAAGCCTTTCTGCAATAACACCAAGGCAGATGGAAATATTTTAGAGATGGTAGGACTCTTCAGATAATTTTATAACCCACTTGAGTGGGTTCCAGATTAGGAATAACCTAAATTTCTAGTAAGACTAACTGCAGCGAAACTTTAGTCTGCTGCATTCTATTTAAAAACACAAAACCCCCCCCCCAATGAATCTACTCCAAATCTATTCTATTCCAAAATGTTCTGGTAGACACTAGTTTCAAGCAGCAGCCAGTAGTGTTTGCATAGTTCTAGCTTTTATTTGGTTACAAATATATATATATATAAATATAAATGTACATACATATATATGTATGTATTTTATATTAAAATATCCTTTGAATGACAACGATTAAATAAAGATACTTAGCTCCTCCTCAGGACCTTCCACTGAAGACATCAAAGCTCTGTGCCTGGATCTCACCTCGTGATTGGAATAATGCTCGTCTCTCAGGATATCGTTATCACCAGGCGAGGCTACGCCGGTGGTCAGCAGCAGACCCCAGACCTTCTGACTGCAGTCCTGGCTATGGGCTCAGCTCCCCGGGGAAACTTGGAGCCCAAACCTTGACAAAAATTAGAAGCTTCCTGAATTCCAGCTCCTTGACTTCTCCCATCCCCAAAATATTTCCAAATAGAGCAAGAACAGCATTTGGTGTCACTAGTCCGCAGAAACACTTGGATGGTGGTGCGGCTGAATTGGCAGGCAAGTCACGGATCAAAGAGGAGAACTGGATAAAGTTTAAATAATAAGTTTAAGGGGTGCTAATTTTGGTTAGTTTTAAAGATCGATGACTTAGTCTACCTCGCAACCTACCTTCCACCCAAATAAACTGCACCTTTTCAGCTGGTTTTCTATTTATACATTGGGTTCTGCAGGAGAGATGAAGTCAGCAGCAAATAAAAGCTCCAACTCTGCTGTTGCAAATGCATCCTTAGGGTTGAATCACCCAGAGGTGGCAGAAGGAAGGACTCTGCTCGAAGACCAGACCGCTTAGAATCACTTACTGAACCATCACACTTTGAAGTGACGTTACCACTGCGTCGAGGCATGGGACAGCCTGCTCTGGAAACGGTGTCACCAAGCTCTCACCATGCAAGAGCAGGACAAGCAGGGAGATCTCTCCTGTCCGTTTATGTCAACCTTGATCTCGCCGAGGGCTGACATCCTGGCTCTGTGCCCTCCCCACCCAGCCTGCCCGACCTCGCCCAGATTTACGACAGCAGCAGAGACACACAATGCTTTCTATGCTTCCTGCCCTTCAGCCACCCAAGCTTCTGAAAGTGAAATCCACAGCTCACAGCCTGAAAACACTGTAGAGAAGATGTAGGTAAGTCAAAGGACTGGACCTGATGGCTGGACAATGCTGGGAGGACAAGTGAGGGACTGCCCATCTGCATCAGCTGCTCTGACTCCTGCCAGGCTGATAACCCTGAATCTTATTAAGCGGCTCTAAGTGTCTTCTCAGCCTCCTGTTATAAGTTCACATTTCACAAAGCCTCCTCGTTCCTCTCTCTCTATCTAGCTGCTGAAAATAAGAAGCGCAATTTGCTTTCACGTACTGCCATTGCAAGAGAGCAAAAAATCCTTCTGCTTTTCCCCTCTCCTAGCTTCACATCCCGTCATCCTCCCGAGAGGAAGAAGTTCAGCTTTTCCCCAAAGCAGCAGCACAGTATTAACACAATTCTTGTTATTTTCACAGCTATTCACAGGGAACCTGGCAGCAGCAGCAGGGAATGGCCACAGCAACCGACACGTCACTCGGCTGTGACTTGGCACCGGGGTTTTCTGCAGGCAAATAATCGCAACACTTCACATTTGGAAGGTTTCTCTGCCACAGCAAAGAACTAAGAAACGTGTTCCCCCTCCGAGCAAGAAAACTGCAGAAATAGAGTGTGTTCCCCTGCTGCCTGAGGCAAGCAAACAAATGGGTTAGTAAGCCCTAACTCTGAAGCGGACAGAAATGTTACATACAGAGGTATTAAAATATGACAAGAGTTCTCTTCACATCCTCCTTAAATCACAGTTGAAATCACAGTTTTGGCAGAGGCGAAAAAGCTGCAGCCAGACATGGAAATGCAAAGCTGTGCCTCTCCCCATCACAGAAGCACTTGCGCTTGGAAAGCTGGCATCTGATTCTCCACAGCTTCGCTGCAACCGTGAGCGAGCTCCACGGTTTGCTGATGGAGAGGCCAGGGAAGATGCTACCATTCTGTTACAGAAAGCAGCTCCAAGTAGCTACACCACTGCTGGAAAAATTCACATGAGGTTTTTTCCATACCATATACGACCTCCAACATCTTTTTTTTCTCGAACCTTGGCCTTATCTGCACTCAGGATGTCAACCACTGACAGAAAAGTTTCATAAACCATTCCTCTGAACTGGTTCCATCTTCTAGTGCAGATGGGCCTAAACTGCTTTCAAGAAAATGTTAAGAGACACCATGATTCCCACACATACATACACATACACATCCATTAAATGTACAGAAATAATATTAAAATGATTCCCACTACCATACCTTATACTGACTCTAGCTACAAGCTATAAACTTCACCTCAGCGAGGCCCGGGCAAGAATATTGGCTCTTTTGCATGCAATCAGAAATGATCGTTTATAGAGTGGCAACCTCTGCACCAAAAAAAAAGCAAAACAAAACAAAACAAAACATAGAAGAGGAAAAAAAATCAAAACCTTTCACAAGCTTTGTTTTCAGACTAGCCCAGTACGATATAAAGGACCAATGTCATGGTTGAAAGTAGTGACCACCAGGCCAATTGAAAGTAGTGAATCAGCAAAACCAGGATGCGCTGCCGGCACCCCGGACCGTTAGGATGCTCCTCCCTTCACAGTATCGATACAGTAAAACAAAAAAAAACCTGCTCAAGAAACTCACAGCTCTGCCAGACGAATAAAGGCATTCACCATTTTATGTCAGCCCTTCATCACTACGCTTTGATGGATCAGTTGCCATCTGTTTCAGGAAAAAAAAAAACAAGTGTTGCTTGTATAGCAGTTACTGCACCTTCACCCTTCTCTTCACAGCAAGCTTAGCAGGGAAACTTTCCCACTATATTTATATATAATATATGTATATAAATAATTTTATGTTTTTATAGTTTGGTAGTATTCTGTTAAAAGTTCTATTTTAAAACACTTAAAAATCTTTTTAAGCAACTAAAAGTAACTTTTGATGCTCTCTAGTGTGAACAGGAATAGGATTGCAAAAGTTTTTAACTTTTCTTTTTTGATTTTTTTTTGGTAACTTCAAAAGCTATGACTAAAGCAGCATACTCTGCACATCTCCGCTCCTCCCCACACCTCGACTGCAATGAAACCTACCTTAGCCACCCTCTTATCTCTCATCTTCTGCGACTGCTCTCTGGCAACCTTACTGTTTCGGTACAATCCTGTTTGACCTTCAACAGGAAACCCAAGGGGGCTGGTCCCTTGGGTGGCTGCTTAGAAAAATCATTCACTGTGTGGTGATGGCACTTGATAGGAGAGGAGAGGAGGAAGAAGGGACAGAAGGAAAACAGAGGTGAAATAGCAGTTTTCCTGTTTGAAATGGTCAATGAAATTGTACTTTGCAGGTGCCTGGCTCTGAACACCTGCAAAGGTTCCTCTCTTAGGAGCTCATCCCTGTTAAAGGTGATCCTGGCACCGAGCCCTCCCCTTCTCCCCACGCACTCAAAGCCAGCAGAGCCACATCTGCTTTTTGAGAGACACATGGGAAGAACAGTGAGACCCCTCACTTAGAAAAAGAGAAAAATATATAAAGCGAGGCAAGAATACATCACCCTTCTCCAAATTCTTCCCTCTAAAGGGGCAGAAAAATGATCCCGAGGCCCAGTTTGTGGGTGGGGAAAGCGAGGGCTGGAGATGTTTGCGTGTGTCCAGATCTGCGCGGTTAGTCTGTGGGACAAGCTTTATTTTCACGCTGTAAGTCTCCTGCCTGCCAAGGCCACGCTCTAACCGCTCGCCCGCCTTGCTTTGCCAAAGCAAGATGAAGACTATTCCTTTTTCAGTGTCTCATTGTTCCTCCCATCACCTTTAAGGATCAGAACTTCATCCTTCCTCGCTATTGTACATGTTATACATCCTCAAGAGAACTCCTTCGACCAAACCTCCTCTTCCAAACCCCATCTGCGTGACCTGTCGTTCATTTCCCCCCTCCATCACGAACAACTCGGCATCAGAACCAGAGAAAACTCTTAAAGTATTGCATATTTTTTTTTTTAAAAAAGACTTCTTCAAAAGATGTCAAGATATTTGCACTTATCTACCTGTCCCATGCTTTTCCGTTTATGAAACACGTAAGCATGTGCAAACACCTACAATACACAATGCAGGCATGTCTCTCTGGGTTCGCTTCACTCGCTCTAAACATCAGAGCTGCTTAGAATGCAAAAGTTTTAAGTCCATGCAAGGGGACAGAGTTGTGATTGCTCTAGGAACCGTTCACTTTTACATTTCCTGAACCCTTAGCAGGAAATAAAGTAGGGTTTTCTTTTCTTTTTGCATTTCATCGATAAAAAAAAAAAAAAAGTTATCAAACTAGTTTGTAGAAAGACGTTTAAAAGCAACCACCCACGATTGCTCGGCTGGGACGACAGTATTTCAGTAATACCATATTGCTGTTATAAAAGATTAAGTGCGTGTCGAGGGGGGAGCAAGGGTGAAGGACAACTTTGGTAGCCAGCCTCTAACTCCACAACTCAGCCAGTCCAGAAAAACTCTTCCTAAAACGCTCGGCAATACGTGAAGCACGGCAGCACATCGGTCAGGACGTCAGAGCGCTCTGAACTCTCCAGATCAGCACCAGCAAAGGACAACCTCCTCCGAACGACCCCTCCGACCCTTCTCCCAACGCATCAGAGTCCAAGGCAAACCTCACAGCTGCTAAACTTCACTTGCAGTAGCTGAAGCGCGTCCAACGTTGCTGACCTCTAGAACATCGCTCGACAGGCAACGCCTGCTCTTAACAGGAGGCCTGGAGGCCACGCGCCTGGAACGGGCAAACCAAAAGCCCTAAAATAATGGTTTTAAGTAAAAAGGTATAAAGAGACACACCAAAAATAAGACAGGGGTAAATACACTCGGGCAAGGCAGGTTCCACCAGGACAAGTATTTTTTTTGTTGTTGTTTTCTTTAACGTGGCAGCTACCTGGGGAAGGGAGAAAAAAGGCAACGGCACCTCACACCCCTGCTCTCCCCTCGAGCTGGACCAGCAGATAAGGCGAGGAGCAGCCCCGCACGCTGGGCTCACCCCGTCTGCACGGCTGACAGCCGGCAGGACCGAGCGGCTGGGCCCAAACACCGCCCAGAAATACAAATGAATGCTCGTCCCAGATCACTACGGAACATTAAAAAAATCTAAAATCCTGCAGATCCCTGAATAAGAAGTTGATTGACACAGTTGTTTTGTTTTTCTCCAAAAAGGAGGAGGAATAAGGGAGAAAAACTTTTTAACACTCTACGTGCGTGTGTGTGGGTGTGTGAGAGAAAGAGAGAAAGAGAGAGAGAGAGAAAGAAAGAAAGAGGGAAGATTTTGCAATTTTGGCAACATCTTGGGAGCTTCTTTCTGTCCAGTGGTGGCATTGCACGAATTACAGTACCAGCCTGCCAGGTTGGTGCTGACTCTTTAGAGCCAAAACCGGGAAGACGGTCCTTTCTCCCCAGACTCTGCAGTTGTGTTTTCAATCCGGCCCCGTGGTGGACACAGATCCCTGTGCCGTCTCCCCCACAGCAACAGCCTCCTCCTGAGGAGGAGATTCTTCCTCCGCCTGCCCCCGAGACGTGACGGTGGTTTCGGGGGAGATGCTGTGAGGCCCCTCCAGAGGCAAACAGCCGGGGTGGTTCTTGCGAAAGTGCTGGTTGAGGATGGCCTGGAAAGGGAAGCTTTTGCCGCAGACGTGGCAATGAAAGGGCTTGTTGCCTGTGTGCTTGCGGATGTGATACTCCAGCTGATCCTTGCGGGTGTATTTCTTCCCACACATGCGGCAGACAAAAGGCGTGATGCCCATGTGGAGACGCATGTGCCGGTCCAGGCTGCCTTTCTGGTTAAAGGATTTGGCGCAGTAAATACAAGTGAGTCGTGGGTTGTACCGGAACCAGCGCTCTGAAACCTCCTGCTCTCGGAGATATTCCACGTAACCGCTCACTCCAAGCATGGCTGATTCCTCCCCCTGCGAAGGAAACGAGAGATTTAAATAACGAGCAGTCTAAAATAAATTGCAGGAAAGAAGTTCAGGCCCCAATCCAGCCAGTAAAGCACCGAGGCATGTGCCAAACCTCGAAATCAGCAGCACTAATGTCTTCAACCTCAAGCACACATTTAAGTGCTTAACTGGAGCCTTGGGGCTGAAGACAAATGAGCAATCAATTAGAAACCTCGGCTACAGCCAGCCCCTTCTGCCAACTCCTTCGCTAGATCCAGGGAAGAAAAGACAGCGCTTGTCAGGAGGGCACTTAAACCCAGATCGAGCAGTGGCTCAGACGTGTCAATACACTCTCTTTTCTTTCAAAACTTGGGCAAGTTTGATTAAAATACTGTATAGCACCTTCTGGTTTACTTACTAATGGTTAAAAAGCCAATTGAAGAGCCTGCAGTAAAACAGACGGGGAGAAATTTAATGAAATACAACAAGGGCAAGTGTAGAGTCTGACATCTGGGAAAGAACAACCCCAGGTTCCAGTACAGGCTGGGGACAGACCTGTGGGAGAGCAGCGTAAGGGAAACAGACCTGGGGGTCCTG
>NW_010328533.1:0-981 GCF_000700745.2 Antrostomus carolinensis
GCACCCCCAGGTCAGACACTTTTTGTGCTGATTGTAATTTTTTCTGTCTCAGGCTTATTTTCTCTCTTTCTATCCTTTTTTTTCTCCCCCCCCTGGATGCTTTTACAGACAGAAGTAGCTTCAATGTCTATATTTCATCCATAGGTGTCTCCTGCACACAAGCTTTTAGCTCACTCTCCTACGTCTGCACATCTGTAGAGGTTTCTGTGTCTGCACATGAGTCCACCGGTCCCGTTGGTTTTCCTACCCAGCCTTGTGATCCTCATCTTATAAAAGATGCTTCAAATTTCCTTGAAGTAGAACATCTTCCACTTGTATGTTCTGGTCAGAACAACAGTTTATAGAGAAATAAGTGGTGAGAAATCACCAACATCCAGCAAGAAGGTTACATCACCCTTGTGAAGATGTCCATGTGCATCAGGTTTTTTTCACCAAATGCGTCTAGAAATGAGATGTTCATTATTTTGGATCTCACCAGCAACTCAGAGTCCTCTTCCTACCACCCCAATGCATGCCTCTGCAGACAGGGAGCATCCTGGTCCTCCATACCTGGAGAACCTTAAAAATGTCCTCTGTTGGGGAATCCACCAGTTCCCTGAGGAGATGATTCCAATGGCTGATTGTTCTCCTTGTGAGAAATTTTCCTCTTGTGTCCAACTGGAATCCCCCCAGGAGTCACTTGTACCCGTTACCCCTCATCTTTTCCACGTGACTCCTTGTAAAGAAGAGGTCTCCATCTTCTTTGTAGCCACTATTTAAGAACTAGAAGCTGGTGATGAGAAGGGGAACATTGTCTGTAGCTCAGGTTTAATCCCAGTTCATCGCATAAGGTCACCGGTGTGGGACTCTCCGAACGATGCTCATCTGTGGGATCCTGGTTCACACAATGAAGGGGTGAGATGTGACACCCCAAATGCAACTTGACTTTGACCTGGTGTTTACTTCTGACTCACTTCAAACCTAAGATTTGATATAAAAAAG
>NW_010328534.1:0-4053 GCF_000700745.2 Antrostomus carolinensis
AGACGAAGCACAGGGCTGCCTCTCTTGGCAGAGTTCCCTCAGGCACATCCAGTGCTGAGCAAAGCAGCAGCAGTCACCAGCTTTAAAAACAGAGCAGGACAGCAGTCGGTCTTTTCCCCTCCTCTCTCTGCTCTGTCTCTCCACATTCAGCTTAGTGAGCTAAGAGTTCCCCTGTGAAGTTCAGCCCTTTCAAGGAAGAAGAGACCCACTGGAGCAGCCTCTGGCACATGGTCACCCCTGACCTGTGGCAAGGTGTTCTGCTGGAGAGACGCGGCCAAAACCACGCCAGGGAGCATGCTGGCAACCAGAGAGGACAGGCAATCATGTGCCAGCTCAGGGCAGTGTCTGGGCTGTGTTTTGTGTACCTCTGTAAACATGACCTCAGTTGCTTCTGCTGAGACAATGTCACAGCGATCAGAGTTACTAAACTCTTCAGAAACAAAGCATGAGTCTTCACCTGTGTTCAGGTACTAGCTCAAGATATGAGAGTCCTGGGCTCCGCGTATTCTCTCATCACTTGAAGTACTTATTATTATATATTGTGCTATTATCTAAAAAAGAACATGCTATTAACACTTTGATTGCATGCTGATAAAAAGAACAAGCTTTTACTCTAGTTTCAAAAGAAGTGACTCGCACATTGATTCAGGTGAAAGTGCCTGGTGGTGCATCTACAGTGGAGCTAAAACCTTGCTTTGACAAAAAATCACCACCTTGACATTCCCCTGTTGGCTAATTTAGAGGGGTTCGCTGCTCAAGAGAAAGTCCCACTCAGAGGTGGGTGTGCAGTTTTTGGCACACACTCTCCAGAGACGTTAGAGCCAGGAATGCAGTTCAGAGCGCTGGTTCTGTGCTCAGATTCCCTGAATAACCCAGAGAGCAGCCAACTTTAGCTTGTAATACCACATTACATAGTAATAGTGTGTGTAAAGTCTGTTACTTAAAAAAAAAAAAAATCCAGTAATGGAGTAATAAGCTCCTGTTGTAAACATGTAAACAAAAAACTGACAAGGACACCACACCCCCCAACCTAAACAGCCTTAGCATCTGCAGAATGGTTTCCAACATTTGTGGACTTTTTGCTAAATTTATGATAGCCAAAAAAGCAGATTGTTCAATTCCCATTTTTCTCCCAAGTCACTCTTCTTCCCTTGGTTTTAAACTAGAAGAGGGTAGTTTTACACTAGATATAAGGAAGAAATTTTTTACAAAGAGGGTGGTGAAACTCTGGAATAGGTTGCCCAGAGATGTAGTAGATGTCCCATCCTTGGAAACATTCAAGGTTAGGGCTCTGAGCAACGTGGTCTAGTTGAAGATGCTCCTGCTCACTGCAGGGGGCTTGGACTAGAAGATCTTTAAAGGTCCCTTCCAACCCAAACCATTCTATGATTCTGTGATTAATGTGAGACAAAGTTATCAACTAACATCACAGTGAGTTTAAGTAAAAAATCCTACAGACACAGGCCCTTACTTAAGTGATGAGTGTCTTTTATATATATATATATATATAAAGTCCTATTTTTTTCTGCAGACTGTCTGTTATAAATACAGAGATCGCTGCCAAGAAAATATGTTGATAAATTAATACACAAGTTTTGGTTCTCGTGCGGGAGGGGAAACACAGAACCCCTTATGAGCAGAATAAGGGGGACAGTAAAACAAGCTGAGTTGATAGTGCAATGTGTTGAGAGGAATGCCCACTATCAAGCCATGGCTCGATGAACACTCTCATTCAATGTGGTGCCACCATGTTTCCACCAAAACAGAGTAATTTGCTCTCCTTTCTTTTCCCTTAGCCACTCATTCCCAGTACCTCAGCTGTGGTAGCCCAAGCTTTGATTTTGCAAAAATTGGCTAGATTTGTATATCTGATCAGCTTATTCTAGAGTGGCTACACAGGGTTACTGTGAATAACAGTGGCATTGATTATAAGTGCTAAATCATTTATGAAACCCACTTAAATTCCTATCCATTTATATATTTATATTATTCTGTATTCAGATGAGGAGAGTTTTTGTAGCTGGACCCTTCAGCTTTGCAGGTGGGAACTATTTAGTTGACTTCTTGGTGAATCTGCACTCATTTCACAAAACAGTGAGTTACAGAGCCCAAAATGTCTTCTCTGCCCTGGGCTGACTGAAAAACCCCACAAATCCACTAGCGCTACAGCAACCGGAGAGCAAGTACCATGAAGTAAGCACAGGTATCGCTTAGCCTAGCAGTGCTAAATGCCACAGGAGTAAAAATGACAGCTGTCACATGAGGAAAGGGATCCCTCCGTCCTGCCACTGCAGCACAACAGCAAGGAGAAATCAGCAACAGAGATGCAGCAGGAAAGGTAGGGCTGCCTGATCATATGCAGCCTCAGTTTTACCAACTGGCAGAAAAAGCAGTGAAAGGAATGTATATGGTATGCAGTGGACAACAATTTTTTTTTTATTTTATTTTTTTCAGTTTGGACCTGAGCTCTGCATGTCAATCACAACAGCAGGAGAGTTACTGTTCAGTTCTGGCATGTGAACTGGATGTATGAAACTCTTCAACCAGAGAATTAATGAGTGTAACAGAAGGTATTTGCTTTCCCCATCACTTAGTGCTCATTGCTCCTTCAGTACGTGTTGCCCAAAGAAGACTACGAGTAATATAAATGTATAAACCTGTAAGGAGTAAGAAATCCATCAACTACAGAAAACCATAATTAAAAGAAAAGCTAACCAAACCAATAAAATAAAAATATCACAGGCAGGAAGTAGTGAAAAGCCCACAAGTCTCAAAGGAAACTTTTCACAGAGATAATTAATGTAAATAATCTTGATCTAATAAAATCAGATTTAAGCATTTTGTAAGTGAGTAATATGAAGTCCCATGAATATGTTGAAAGAAGCAAGAAAAATGCAGTAATTATATTCTGATCCAATCCTGGCCAAATTGTTTCTGTATTCCACCAATGCATAGGCTCTTTGCTTGTTTGTTGGGGTTTTGGTTTTGGTTTTGTTTGTTTTTAAAGAGAGGTGTCATCCAACTGATAGGCACAGTGGTGTTGAACCCTTTTGCTGTTTTTGCGATGGGAGGCAAAATTAACATCAGTGTTTCACATTCCTGGCATTTTACCAGGCCACCCTTGTAAATCTGAATACGATGCTCTAGGGCCCTGGCACCCTGAGGGTGGCTTTGTCACAACACATCTGTATTAGTGGTACAAGGGAAATCCAGCAGCTGAGGACGCAGCAGCGCAGGGACCTTGGGCTGTTTCTGGGAGCAGTCATACCCGTGCCCCCATCTTCTGTATTTTTATCTCATCAGGAGCTCAGCTGAGGCTCTGAATTCAGCACATACCCAGACCTCCTGGCTTCGGTCTCCAAGTACATGTCCCTCCCGATAGAAGGAGGTGTGACAGCAGGTTGCAGCTGGCAACAGTTTGAGCTGTAACCTGCTTGGGCGAGGTGGTTCTCCTGACTTCAGAAGCCATCACCGTACGGGGCTCGGCTGGAACACGCTTCCCAGGAGCCCTTGATTTCAACAGCAGGATGAGAACCAGTTTAATGACCTCCTTCAGCTCTAGACTTTTGGACGTACTAAACAGGTTGACTCTTGAGCCACCTTTCAGTGATGGCCCTTCCTCAGGTGCTCATCAAGCCGAGGAGGAGAAGCAGGGACTGTGCAGCCGGTTGTCGGGCACATTCACTCCCGGGCGGTGCTCCGGTGACTCGTTAGGGACCAAGCGGCCGCAGCAGCTGCTCGCAGGGCCGGGATCGTTATTTGGGCTGAGAAGGGAGAACTTTGGCACCTGGGGGATTTCGTTTGTCTTTTAGTTACTGGAGCTTTCAGAATTTGTGTAAACTGCTGTGACCTCGGGCATCCCGTGCCGCCCTGAAACAACCGCTGATTAGACGGCTTTGAAAACGCAGCCATTGTGGGGAAGGACAGACAGAACACCCCAAACGCTGGCCTTTTCCAGCAATTTTGGCCTCCCTCGCGGCCCGTAGGGAAGCCCTGGGCGCGCCCTCGCTCCCGTTACCCCGCTGGCGGCCGCGCACGCGCAGGAAGGGGCTG
>NW_010328535.1:0-1144 GCF_000700745.2 Antrostomus carolinensis
CTGCCGGTGGATTTCGTGGAGTGCCTGATGCGGTTCCTGCCCACCGAGGCGGAGGTGAAGGCGCTGCGGCAGTACGAGCGGGAGCGGAAGGCGCTGGAGGAGCTGGCGGACGAGGATCGGTTCATGCTGCAGTTCAGCAAGGTGGAGAGGTTGCCCCAACGCATGGCCATCATGGCCTTCCTGGGCAACTTCAACGACAACCTCCAGATGCTGACACCGGTATGAAGTCCAGGACCTGAAGGGGCTCCAGGAAGCTGGGGAAGGGCTTTTCCTAAGGGCAGTTAATGACAGAACAAGGGGAAATGGGTTTAAGCTGAAAGAGGGGAGGTTTAGATGAGATATTAGGAAGAAGTTCTTCACTGTGAGGGTGGTGAGACACTGGAACAGGTTGCCCAGAGAAGCTGTGGCTGCTCCTCCCTGGAAGTGTTCTCGGCCAGGCTGGATGAGGCTTTGAGCAACCTGGTCTAGTGGAAGGTGTCCCTGCTGCTGGCAGGGGGGTTGGGACTGGATGATCTTTAAGGTCCCTCCCAACCCAAACCATTCTATGATTCTATGATAAGTCAAAGAGGGGGGGTATTGCATCTATTAGGGGTTACCTGGACCCTGCACCCCAACTGAACCCCCCCATCCTGTCCCTCCTGCAGCAGCTCAACGCCATCATCGCGGCCTCAGCCTCTGTCAAGTCATCCCAGAAGCTGAAGCAGATGTTGGAGGTGAGCGTGGTGGGGAATCAGGGGATGTGGGGACCAGCTGGGTTAGAGTCTTGCCCTCATCCTTGCTGTAGCAGGGCAGGGGGGGGTCATGAGACCCTCCATGGGGGTCTCATCCTCCCTGACTCCCCCCATTCCTGGTGCTTTCCCCCTACAGATCATCTTGGCACTGGGCAACTACATGAACAGCAGCAAACGCGGCGCCGTCTACGGCTTCAAACTACAGAGCTTGGACCTGGTGGGCAACCCTGGACCCTCTGCCCAGGTTCCTGGGACCATGTAGACTTCTGGGGATCCCATCCCACAGCCCTAACCCCCCCTTTTCCCCTACCCCAACTCATCCAACAGCTCCTGGACACCAAATCAACAGACAGGAAGATGACGTTGCTGCATTTCATCGCGCTGACCGTGCGGGAGAAGTACCCCGAGCTGGC
>NW_010328535.1:1209-1607 GCF_000700745.2 Antrostomus carolinensis
TTCGTGGAGAAAGCAGCTGCAGGTTCCCCTTGTGTCCCCATGTCCCCAACTCACCATCCTTCCCCCCCAAGGCGGGGGGGGTTGAGCATCCCCTGAGCCATCCCTATGTCCTTGCAGTGTCCCTGGAGAACGTGCTGCTGGATGTGAAGGAGCTGGGCCGGGGGATGGAGCTGCTGCGGAGGGAGTGTGGGCTGCACGAGAACAGTGTCCTGCGTGGGTTCCTGGCTGGCAGCGAGGGGAAGCTGGAGCGGCTGCAGAAGGACGCACGGACGGCTGAGGTGAGGGCTGAGGGGGGGCTGCACGAGAACAGTGTCCTGCGTGGGTTCCTGGCTGGCAGCGAGGGGAAGCTGGAGCGGCTGCAGAAGGACGCACGGACGGCTGAGGTGAGGGCTGAGGGG
>NW_010328536.1:0-6074 GCF_000700745.2 Antrostomus carolinensis
CGGGCTGCGGGGAAGCTGCACGCGCGTGTTCTCCCCCGGCTTTTTGTTTTTCCACTGAAAAAAAAAGAAAAAAAACCCAAACCGTCGAGCTCCTGTTTAATCGACGACACATGAGGTTACTTTGGAGCCCAAACCTGAAGCTTTTCCACTACAGGGAGGCGGCATCTGCTGCCAGTGCTGCCCTAGGAAGGAGCCCTGCACATTCACTTTTAGACTTTGATGAGCACATGCAACAAAAATCGTGTTTCTCTCCACTTTGGGCTGACATTTGTAGCACAAAATGGGATCTGCTCATTTATATTAATACGCATCTAGTTAAACTCCTTATTTTTGCCCTCTCCATGCACATCGGATCAGCAGTGCATACTGATGCACAGGGCGGAGGATGAGAGGTGGGAATAGCTTGGACAAAAACCAGCTATGGCATTAATGTAATGTGGCAGTTGTTTTCCTGCTTGGTTGTTGAAACATCCACATTGATAATTTGTTCCAGCAGGGGAACCCAGAAAAATCCATGTATCTTCAGGATTATTTTTTTTTTCTTTTTTTTTTAGTTAAAAATAGAAAGACTGGAGAGGCATCCCTTGAGTGGGCTTGGCCTGGTATGCGGAGGCAGAGATTGTCAACGTGTGTCCCACCCAGAGGAACTGTGTTGTAACACAGAATACAGTGCCCTTTGGGAGCTCAGCTGATAAACTGCCCAGGGCCTGCCTGTGTATGACACCAGGGACGAAACAAAGAATCGAGGTCTGGGACAGAAGGGAAGGTGGGATGTGAAGGTCAAGGAGGGAACACTCAGTACATCAAGTGGATCAACTGCTTAGACACATTAGATGCTGCACAAGGGCTGACAGCCATCACATCTTAAATGAGGTGGAAGGGAAGAGCTTGTGAATGCAACCCAACCTGCAATTTGGGGGCCTTAGGGGGTGGTGGTGTAAGAGATATCTTTGCACGGTGGTTTAGCTCTGACCAAGGGTGCCAGAACTGGAAATCACTAACTACTCATTTCTAAACTGTACCCAAAGGGGGTGTCAGAGACTCTGAGACTTTAATTTCTTCTGAAATCCGAGATAGTGGAATCAGTTTCCTCGTTTCTAGCACAATTAATGAGGTGGTTAGCTCCACCCCAGCCCCTGTTTATCTTGGGGTTGTGCCCAATTCTGATCACAACTCTGAAGCAGATATAGCAACAAACTTCTTGGCTGTTGATAGCTCCTGCTTTTCTTTAATTGCCTTGAAGAGAGACAACCTGTTTCAGGTGAGTCACCAATTGCATATAAAGGTGTGTGTATGTATATTTCATATATGCATGTATATAAATAAATATGCATGTATATATTATATATGCATGTATGTATGTGTGTATATATACATATGGTTTGGGGTTTTTTCTTACGTACCCAAGAAAGGAAGGTGTGAGACTGTGAAATACAGTGACCTCAAAAGGTCAGAACAGGAAAAAGACTCTGCTTCAGCGGACAAACTTTGGCTCTTAGTTTTCTTGGTATTGATGAAAAATCAAACAAAATGAATACTGTTGGGATAAGGACCTCAAATAAGTATATATATATTTCTCTAAATTGATTAGGCACAGGTAATAGAGCTGAAAATATTTTGGTGCTAGCAATGCCTATTTATGTAAGAATTCATATAAATGCCAGGATGCACAGGCATGTAGACTCTGGCAGAGTACTATTTAAAAGAAAAAATACTTTACCATATACTGCTTTCAATTAAAAAAAAAAATCAGCATATTTTATTCCATGGTAAAATGCTGAAGGTACTTTAAATCTGCTGCTTTTTTTTTTTCTCCCTAGCACATCTTTTTTACAGAAACCATATAATGTGAGGGATTGGCCAGCTTCTCCAGCACTAGAGATTAGTTTACAGTGTTATCTCAGCTGTTCCCCTGTTGAGAGGTGTTACAGTATTTACATAGAAGCCCGCTGCTGATAGCTGCATTGAATTCCTCCCAAATCAGACCCTCCCTGTCAAATCCTGCATTCCCTTTGGCTAGAGAGGGAGACAGACTCCGCTGAAACTGAGACAGAGCCAGCTCTCCCTGCAAAATCTGCACAAAACAGTTTGTATTTTCTTGTTTCATTTATAACTAAATATTGGCTTTCTCTACCCTTTCCTCAAGTTTTAATTTTCTAATCCCACAGGACTCACATCTAGGATCCTGACGCCCTTGAGAGCTCATCAGTCCCCACCCCCTTTTCCCCCCCTCTGCTGTATATTGCAAGGTCAAAAGAAAAGGGCATAATGCAATGTACATAAATCCAAAATGCATCTGCTTCCTCATAGCCATTTGAAAAGTACCCAGCTGAAGTTATTCCTTTGACCAAAATCATTCTGCTTTCTGCAATAAAGCGATATTACAGCCTCAAATAAACCAACCAAGCACACAAAGAAGCAGAAACCTTCTTAAGTGAGCTATGCAATGTCATCTAGAGGAAAAATACTCTAGCATCTGACTGTCCAGGGTCCCCACATGCTGTGTAATTTCTCATGACTTAGCTATTGGGAGTGCCCCCAGAGACAAAGGAAACACCGGCAGTATGGAGTGTTTGGAGAGTAGACAGGTCTGCAGTGGACATGATCTGCAGGTACCCTAAAACAGCCCAAACACACAGGAGCATGAAGCCTCAGTGAGTGCACAATATAATAATGGAGCAGCAAAATTATATACATATATACATATACACAGGCAAAACTGGATGTGTTATTCAACCAACAAGACACTGTTGTGACTGCAGCCAAAATCAGAGCATGAGTTCTTACCTCTGCATGGTAAAAATGTGAATAAAAAAATCACACTACAATAGCCAGAAATCCTCACAACTGCTATTAAGCTTTTGAATGAAAACAACATTTAGCCTAAAAATAAAGCCTTGATTCTTCAAAAACTTTAAAGCATAGAACACGTATTACCACAGACTTCAGATTATTTGTAGCAGTTAACATTGCATTCAGAAACTGAAAATATGTAGGATCAGGCTCTCTGTAATTTTTTCAGTCTTTCAGATTATTCTTTTATCTGTACATATTCCAATAAAAACAATAAACTTTTCATAATACACCAAACCATTGCATGTACAGTATAAGCTGACCTAGTGGGTCTTGGAGCAGATAACTTTTCACTTAAAATCTGCTATTTCTAAATCCAATGGATGATGACATACAAAATCTGTCCTAGCACAGAGCCAAATGTTACCTCTCTTAAGCCTCAGGCCAGCATAGTCTTGGAAAGAAACATTACTTTTTTAAGAATGCCACTCTGACAGGTTTTCTTTTGTCCCATGACAGCTGTTTGGAGCTATAGGGGCTTAGAAATATAAGAAGCATTGCAGCAGTCTTATTGATAGACCAGAGTCCTGATGAGATGAGAATGCCAAACATACAATATGTGATTAATACAACTGTCATGAATGAGTCACTGTCCTGAAGGAATCATACGTGGTTATCTATGTCTGTGTCGTTATGAATCTGCCTCTGTGTGTACGCAGGCATACAAAAAGAAGCCAGAAAAGATAATACTGCAATCACCACCAAACTGAAGTTGTTCCCTCTGAAAACACTTTTCCAATTAGATTTTGAACCTCTCAAGTGAGAAATCTTCCTCCAGTTCTGCTAGAGAAGAGTCTCCCAGTCTAATAATCACACTGTCAGGCAAACTTCTCCAGAGAATTCATCAAGTATTTCCCTTTCTTAGTTATGTCTCATTCACCCTAGTAGTAGCCCGTGTTTCATACTTAATACATTCCTTCTCTTCTCAGCATTTAAACCCTTGGCATAGTTGCAGGCTGTTATCTCTCTGTGTTTCTTTCTCTCACTCACTCACATACTGCTGCACATCTATAATTAACCTAAAACATCTTAAGTGTGCTCTGAAATGGCAGAATAATGAGGTGGGTACTGGGAGTTAGAGATGCAGCTAAAACATCTTGTTATGAAGCTGAGAGAATTAGGCACAGGCAACCTAAGTGGAGGAGAGCAGCAGTGAAAGGCATTTGTGCTTCTGAGTCTCCCACTCTCCAGAATCATTATTTGCCACATGTGACTTACAAAGAAAGACCGAGACTCTCACTCCCATTACACCCCTTTTGCAGTGGAAAGAGGGCCCAGAGAGTGCCAGGAGATCCTCAAAGCACGGCACCTGCACAGGAGGAACGTCTTGCTTCCAGAAGTGCCGTGCATCTCTCGCAAGCCAGAGCGCGGCAGGGGTGACAGGGTAGGACTCCAGCACTTCGTACAGTGAAGACTGCAGGCTGCTCTGAAATCAAATGCAGCCCAGGGAAGCTGCTGCAATTTAGGCTCCTCAGGCTGTCTTATGCACTGAGGGACATGGAGGAGTTCAAGAGGACAGAAATAATTCCTGAACACTTCAGCTGTTGCCAGCATGTATTGCAGTTGCCAGTTTTGTGCAGTGTCTCTGAGAGATACCTGCCCTACATTAGAAAGCAGATGAGCTATATTTTTAATAGTATTTCTAAGTCTCATTTCAACTGTTGGGTTTTTTTTTTTCCAGGTAGAAAATACATCTGACCTAAACACCAGAAAAGATGGAACATGCAAAACACCTTTGTGCATATTTGTTCAGTATCACACAATCATCATTCGATACTTGATGAGTCTCTGGCTGCTAGTACAGTATCAATAAGTAACAATTCCAGAGGCAAGTAATTACTAGATCTGCCAAAGATGGTTTGACAATATCTTAGGAATAATTCCAAAGCTGAAGGCTAAATTCTACCCAGTTAACTGAAAATTGTGATTATTTGGATTTAAAATATATTTCATATTACATATGACTGTAAAAAGCTCAGATTTGCAGAGTCATCACCCAGGAAGTATAATGAAATTGCAGGGGACCTTAGCAGGTTTTTCGCTAGTATATAAATTATGTAGATTAATACCTAGGTACTTAAAGATGACAAAGGAGAGCAGTGAGAGAGAGAGAGAGAAAGCAAGAAATAGACTCAGAAAGCTGCAGCCAAATGCACTTCCTCACCCTGATTTATGTCTCACTCCACCTTTGATCTCCTCCAAGCTCACTGCGCTCTTGTTTCTTTGCCATAGGTTCTGCACCTGTCATGTTCTATAGAAAGTGATCAGGACTTCATAGCCTATCTATGTATTGCTTTTCAAATTTAGCATCACAACCGCTACCAAACCAGTGCCACGAGCACATGTGAATCTACCAGTGATGCTGTTTCTAGTACGTTGCTGTAACCTTTCAATTTAGTCCAGTTCTCTACTGTAAGTCCTTCTGCAAGGTCTCTGAGTCACAATGACCTATGGTAATTCATGTCAAAGGTAATTTCTAAGAACTATTCAGAATGTTTCATAGTAGGAATTGATCTTTTCCTTCACTGCTTCTAATGTCTCCCTCTTCATCAAGTTCCCTTACTTTTATTTACATTTTTCTCACTTTCCCACTAGCCTCTATTTCATCATCTTCTTTCTCTTGTAGTTTCCATCTTTGTTTTTCTCAGTACATATCTGTAAGTTCTCCAGTTTTATGTTCTCCAGTATGCATAGATTGTTGTATGCAGCCACCTATAATGCAAACCAAACAGACACCAACTCTGTGAAATAAAAGAGGATTCAAATTGACAATGAAAAGTTTTCCAGAGAAACAAGAAACATACCTCTTTTCTTCCCCAACTAGCATACAGTTGTAAGAAGGTGAATCTAATATCAGATCTGAAGTCCGTTTCAATGAGTGGGGTTCAATAATATGAAACAAAAGGAACTTGAATCTACCGGCTGCTGCAAAGCACTGTGTGAGTTTTAAGATTGTTTCTCAGCTGCCTTTTATTTTTCAGAATCAGAGACAGATGTCGCATAATTACAAGAAAAGCAAAAATGAGGCAGTCTATTCTAATTGCATTCTATCTAAGGAATTAACTTTTAATAAAGGAAAACATCAAATGCTGGCTTTTCTGTTAATGTTTCTACATACATTCTCTTGTATTGCGTGTTAAAGTGGGAGGACCTATATTTCTTAATCTGTATAGACTAAGGAGAGAAGGAAGTATTGCTTTACAGATGAGGAGCTAAGGTTC
>NW_010328536.1:6110-34029 GCF_000700745.2 Antrostomus carolinensis
CAGGAGTTTCTGTAAGTATCAAGTCCTACTTCTGAAGACCAATTCCAGCTGTTGAAAAAGCATGCCATTGTTCTCAAATATGAATATGTAAGGCTCTCTGAACCTGTGGTGTACTCAGAAACACTTTGCTTTGCCACAATTGGTAGATATATCCTTCCCAAGAAATGTAATTTTACAAGACTAATGGATTCTACTGCTGCTATTAGGAACACAAAGATATTTGATGAGTCTCATAAAATGTGATGATTCCAACCTACAATTTTGCAAAGTTGTAAGATAATTTAGATAAAATCATCTCAGTTATTAGTGAAGGATCTAGCTGGATCGTGATATATGGAGAAAACATTGCAGTAAATGAATTCAAGAGCAGAACTGGAGGATGCTGAGACTGGCTCAGAACTTTCTGGGAAATTTCTCTTGCTAAAAACCAGAGATTCTTCAAAATACATTTCACCTCAGATGTTTTTTACATTATTTTTTGAAGAATGCTCTGAAGTCAGCTCATTTCATTTTCTTATAGGTTAAAAAATTCCACAGATTTATTTTGCAGAAAAGCACTACCTGAATTATGAACAAAATATTAGAATTCCTTGAAAATAAAGCAATTAACAACTAAGCTAATTAGAAGATTGCAGAAGCTTCCACAGAGCTACCTTATAAAGAGGATTTATGCAATATAAAACACACACTACAAGTGTAAGTTGATATATTCTGACTACATATCATGATGAAAAACCGAAATTTTATCCACTTTTAGCTGTTAATTTCTCCTTATGTCCAGTTGGAATTGAGCATAGAGAGAGATAAAGCATCATTCAAAAATCTAGACTTTCCAGTGAAGACAATAGATGTGTAATATGGGTTCAATTTTCTGGATTTTCAGTCAGCCAGTGGACCATAAATTTTACTTTCATGTTACATTCATAATATGAGTACTTTTTTTTTTTCTTCTTTTTTTGTTTTTTGTGCAGGTATGGCCTAGGTACATTTTTCATTAGCTCCTATGAATAGTTATTAACTAGTGTGTTCTATAAAGAATATCCAAACATTTCCAAAATCAACATCCTACAATGAGTTATCTTCAGTAACGTAGCCTTCACTTCAATCCAGAATTCCCACAATATGTTCAGTGCAATTCAAAAGAATCCACACCAGACTGACATTTTTCATTTTTACAATAAAATATATGTGTAACGCGATAACAGTACTGACAGATACAGGGTAAAAAAACCCAAAAAACCCACAACAACAACAACAACAAAAAAACCCAAAACCAAAAAAAACACCAAAACAACACCACAGTGAAGAAACAGATTAAACTGAAATGAAAATAGCAAAACCACATTTAGAGCCATGCTTGGTGATGGAAACAATTTCAGAAGACTAAAAGAAGATTACTCCTAGGGTTTAATAATTTTCTAAATAGCATTCTAGAATGACAGTGGGGAATGTTTTCTACCAGCACTTTTTTTGGTCACTTGTTTATCCAAACTCCTAACTACAGAAAAAATAAATCAAAGTCTACCTCCTTTTTCTTGTAAAAAGGCTGTGTTTTAGACAAGACTAAGCATTTACCAAGGCTTTAGTAAGAAGTTTGTGCTGTCTCTTCTGTATATATTCTGTAAATAATCACTGCATTTCAGACTTCACTTAACATGCTCCATTAATATCAGAGAAAAATGTCATAGAGGCATTTCTGAGTTACCTGTAGAACAGAATGCTTGATTTCCAATGTATTGAAATACTTTATTCTAGTTACTGTCATCCTTAATGTAGGAAGACCAGTTATTGACTCAGCTGACTTAGTAATTATTTATGCTTGATACAAAGATGTTTAAAAGTCAAATTTAAATTAACATTTTGTACAAAGCTGTTCAGCATGTCCTGCAGATAAATAGTTGTGGACAACAGCAATGTACTTTTCCATTAAAAATATCTCAAAGGCATAGCTAAACTTTCTGTTCATTGTCATTCTTCCTGTAAAGTATGGCCAGACAGAAACTGTCCTGAACTTGGGAGCAATGATCTATCACAGATGGAGGTTTGAACCATTATGAAAACCTGGAAAAGTTCTGAAAAAGAGGGTTAAAATCAAAAGGTTAAATGTATATTTAAGGAACAGGTAATCTACATAAAATCTCAGTGATTCAAGGTCAGAGGAAGTACCAGATGGCATCAGTAAAATCTCGTCAGTTCATCATTTAAGTCAGCTGGGGAAAAGGTTGCTGAAAATACAGTTTTAAT
Source organism: Antrostomus carolinensis (assembly GCF_000700745.2). Classification (NCBI taxonomy): domain Eukaryota; kingdom Metazoa; phylum Chordata; class Aves; order Caprimulgiformes; family Caprimulgidae; genus Antrostomus; species Antrostomus carolinensis. The sequence continues at coordinate 8,355 of NW_010328536.1, forward strand.
CTGTTGCCTTAAGCATAGTAGATGTTTGGGGAAAAAAAAGGTCAATTTGATGGTTCATAAAGCAATTATTTTCCCATAAAATATCTTCTAAAATAATATACAAAATACAACCAAAGGCAGTCACCACAAAGAAAAACTAGATGTTTTCCTACTGCGCAAAACAGTACCAAAACTATCAGGCCACGTGTTTGCCTTCAGAGGAATGACTCTTATGATAAGCAATTGTTTCCCAGTGCAAAATGTTTTGGATAGGCCAAGGTATTGGAAAGACATTTGACAAAGCTTGACATGCAAAAATTCAAATATAGCATACTGCCCTTCAAAACGATAAAAAATGGCCCTAAGACAAGGAACTCAGTAAAAATCGGTAAAAAGGAAAACTTGCTGAGTGAGGTTGCCAAGTCTTGAATCAGCCATACTCTACAGAAAATAGGGGCACACAGATGGGCTGGCATTGACATTATCCTCCAATAGAGATAATGAGGACCAAGGTTTCTAAGGATTCTAAGCCTACATTCAGGCTGGACTGACAGAGTAAAGATCAAAAAAACATGTCTATTTAACTTTGTTTAACCACGTGGCATTTGAAGACAGTATCTGCCAGGGCCCTGAGGACACTCACAGTCCTGACTTTCTGCGCCCAGCCTCCCCTGGGGCTCCTTGCCCTGCCCACAGCCCGGGACTCCATGTCAACCCCCTGGGACATCAGCCCCTGCCCCAGTGGTGCTGTAGCAGGGCCAGCAGCAATCCACAGGCTGAGGTCGGCCATCTCTGTCCCCATGGCCCTGCCCAGTCATCTTGGTGCTGTGTCTGAGCCTGTTTCCCCTCACCAACCCTGTTCCTGATCCCCGTCTGAATCTTGCTGCCTCAGCCTGCCCTAGTGGCTATGGACCTGCTGTCCATCAGGGGATCTGAACTCCATCCTGTAGACTGACTTCCTGGCTTGACCTCCAACCTGTCCCATCACCATAATACTGCCTTATGATCTGGACTCTTACTTGGACCTGAGTGCCATCTCCAGGCCTGCCCTGCTTGCCTCACTCGGGGACTGGGACTGGGACCTGGTTGGTGGGACCCCCTGCCCTGCCTGCCCTGTTATTCCCCATAGGATCCTCCATCTCATGTTGATAAACCACACCAGAAGCCTTGCTGCTGATCTTTCTGGCTACACCACCCATTCATTGTCGCTCTTTGCTAACAGTGTCACCACTCTGCTTTTGTAGCCAGTACATTGCTTGCCTCTGCCCTGCTCACCACCATTCACAGATGCTCTACATAGATAGCAGGTTAGAAAAAGAAAAGCAGATCCCCAGGACACCTTAAGCCAAGTAATGCTAATAGATTGCAGAGTCATGTTTCATCTCTCATTTCCTCTCCTTTTGCTTTTTCATACCCAGAGGCCCACATGAAACAGAATGAGGCAGAATTTTGTCTGTTAACCTTCAAAGGTATTCTGGTGCTTAGAACACTAACCTAAGAGCTGAAGAGAGCATTAAATTTGTATCTCACATCCCAGCAGAGTAGTCTGACCTCTAATCTGTAATACGAGGGAAAAAGAATAGCCTCCTCTTTACCTCCATCTCCTTTTCCATGCCCAGTTGGCACTTAAAAGAAAAGACAACAGAAGAAACAATAAAGAGTAAGTCCTGTTTTGATTTTCAGGAAGAAAAGATGCTGACAATTTCTACAAGCATTTCAGGTTCTGGCTCCCAAGTGAACAGAGTATCTATCTGCTAGCTTCTCCAGTTCAAGTGCACTAAATCCAGAAAGGAAGGGTCTTTCAGCTACAACCCAGGATTTAGTGCTTCCAATATATTAGTGTTACCATTACTTTAGCTTTTTCTGGCATGTTTCAGTGTCTAAATCACCTCATATATTTTGGGTGGAACCTACACATCTATGTCAATTCTTTAGATTCCTGTCTGAGTGACAGGCAACTAAGAATTAGGTACTGGAACACCTCCAGCCTTCCTTACATTTAGCATGCTACATATATTTTTTGAAAGCAGCAACTAAAATCCACGGTGCTTTCAAAATATGCACCACTTCAAAGGTAAAGGTGTTTAATACAGAATCTAATGTGAAATGTAAATTGTGTCAAAGTTTTTGGAAACTGAAAAGAAAGACTTTATCTTCTGTAAGAATCATCTGCACTATTTCCTTTTCCTGTCATTGATGACCAAGTTGGTCCCCAGTGAAGACCCTATGACAACTCAAGTAAAAATTATCTAAATGACTGTTGTAAGAATTAAACTGCTGCACTTAGACTATTGCAGTGACTTCTAAGTATCCAAGTGCAAGAAAAATGGGAATTAGTTACAGAAGTTCAGAAAGATTATTCCATGTTTGAAAGTCCTGAGCAGAAAGCTTAAGGAGTTAATACAAACTACACCAAAATTCTTAATAAACTCTCATTGACTTTAGAGGCTTTCAAGTAAGCCCAGAAACTGTTGTCTATGTGTATTGCTTTCCTATCAAATTAAGGCGGACACAACAACTATTTATAGTTAGCCTAAATACCCAAGGATAAAGCAATATTTATTTGGTACAATAAATAACTAGCAAATTTGCTCTGGCCATTAATTCTGAATCATTGTATATCCTAAAAATCTGTTAATTTGCATTGTCATCCTCAAAGGATCCTGCAGGAGCTCAAATCCCAGCAGGAGCTGGACGGTGATCTCCCCAGGACTATTCATATTGAATTAAGTGATTGAAATACAATTTTGTTGATTGATTTCTATAGCACCAGGAAGCAGGTGAATTTCTACAAAAGCATAAAATAAATACAAGATTAAATAAATAATAGAACGAATGCTGAAAATGTCATGTCTAAGCATGCTCTGAAAATAAGATTAGTTGGGCTGGAAGCATATAAACTAAGTCAGCATTTAAAGCTTGAGGTATTAAGAGAAAAAGCTTTAATATGCACTGTAATTTCAGTCTTGTGCTAGCTAATAACCTGCTTCTATCCTAAAGTCAGCAGATTTCCTGCTCTGAATACAGGCCTTCCAGTTCATATTTATTCATGAATTTTAAACTCCCAAAATTCCTGTGAGGTTTTTATACATAAGGCTATGAGGTATAATTAATTGATTTAATGATAAACAGGAAATTGTTGATCAATCTGAAAAAGAAAAATTAATCTTAGAAGTACCACTCCAGTGCTTTAAGCATCAGTGCAGTAGTCCTCAGATTGTTCACCTATCACCCCATTCCTACTGATTTTTGGGGGTATGCAGTTTTAGAGATGACGATAGTAAGATCAAATAGTTGCTTTGCTCAGCCAGATTGACCTAGCTGATCTGCTTGAAAGCCATAGGAAGTTCTGCTGGTTTCAGCAAAGTTACATCCAGCTGAAGCCATAGAGAAGTGAGATTCCGAGTTCAATTTTTAACAGCCAGGAAATGAAATACTGAAGAGCTTACCTGAGGAAAAACATCTCTGCAGTATTCAAATGAAAATTAAAAAGACAATCTTGGAATTCAAATGAGCACAGAAACACAAGTGCGTTGAAAGTCACAACAACTTTACACAAATTCTTGGTTTGCCTCCTGCATCGGGAACTGCTACGAAAATACAGTTAGATATCAAACTGTCACAGCTGCTAAAGCAACTGTGTCATGTCATGAGCAGATTAATCACTTAACCTGGGAAAAAGATGTGTGGGATAGGTGAAGTCTAAAAGGAAAACTAAAGCAAGAAAAGATTCTAGTTCTAGATATTTGAGTCAGGGAAAAGAATGTTACAAAAGGTAAATGTTGAGTAGATATGTCTGCAAGTAAAATTTCAATAAATGTGAACATTTCAAACTTTTCAATTTCAAACAGCTAAATGTGAGGTTATTCCTTTTGAAAATTCATGAGTTTGAATGGCCTTTTATTTGTAGTGCATATTCATTTAAATGATCATATATAGCATATTTATAGACCAGGCTCCATCAATACTTATCTATTTGCCATACATCATTACTCTTACAGGAAATTAAAGAAAATAAATTTTTAAGTATTACAAAAACACAGCTTGTTTAGTAATGATCTCCAGATTCACTGGGGGAGATTCTAGTTATTTTTTCTGTTCCTGTCATTAAAGGGCAGAACAAAATTGGTAAAGCGATAAAAGCAGCAGTGCTACTCATCCTAAACTACTTGACATCATTCAGAATCAAGCCCTCCTATAACCAAGAGGTGATCATTTCTTGCTGTACACACTAATAATGCAGACCTAAGCAGTTTCTAATACTAGCACAAAACTGTGTAAGAAGTTCTGTTAGAATAAAGTTGAAAAAAGTTTTGTTGTGCCATTAATAATGAAAGAAGTGTGGACTGGTTTAGAACATAACAGGAATTCTTTCTAATCTAGTAGCAGGATTGTATGTGACCTTGTTGTAAAAGGGTGACTGGTTTGTAAATGTATTTCATTGCTTATTTTAAAAAGACGGGCAAAAAATACACAAGAAAAGCAAGAAAATGAGAAGAGGAACATGAATGTGAGGAATTATAGTTTCAACTAACTTTACTGCTGTGCTAGCTATTCTGGAGCCATTACAGAATCTGCTTCCTCTATCAGATATGGAAAAAATAATAACAAACTACGAATGCTTACAGAACTCAGGTGCTCTTTGGATGTGTGTTTAGGGGTAGCAATGCTGTATTTGGGAATATCTGAACAGTGCTTTCCAAAGTGGGATGCGTGGACCCCGTGGACTCCAAGACAGTCCATTGGGGTGCAAGAGGAAAATATTTTTTGTACCACTAATAAAGAAAATTAACAAATATCTTAAAAATAGTGTTTAATCTTTCATTCACTCTCTAATTTATATTTTTGTGTATGTTTTATAACATGCCAAATGTGTTAGTACGGTAGTACTTGTACATAATCTGTACATTAAAATAAAAACCATATATTAAAATAAAAACATATTGGAGATCCATACTCGAAAATCTTTTACTGATTGGTGTGCGTGATCAAAAAAGTTTGGAGACCACCAGTCTAGGATACTTACTGCTGAGGGTCCATTCCCACTAGGAAATATAAACAATAGGACGCATTCCAAAAACTGATCAGGGTGGCTGAACAAGTAAACTTAACATAAGGTTTAACAGACTGAGATCCAAACACAAAACACAACAACCCCTTATGACATACTCAGCACAAGGAATTCTACAACAGGGCATAAAAACAACTTTATAACTATATAAGGAAACTGAACAAAGTAAAGAGCATAAAGAGGAAGGTAGAAAACATGATGAAGGAAAAGAAAATCAATTAATGAAAATGTAAATAAAAATATTTTAAAATCTCACAAGAAAAAGTAAGAGGATGCAAATTATGATGAAGTAAATAATAATTTAAAAAATAGTTAAAACTAGAGGAAAGAGGTAAGGAGAATAATGAGGGACAATTAGATTAGGATTGAAAGAAAAGAGAGAAGAATAGAGGCTATTCTGGCAAACGTTCACATCTCGCTTGCTTGCTGGACTCCAAAACTCATTGCACTCCAGAAGGATTTCAGCAATCACCTACTAATTTCTAATTTGAGAGAGATGGGAAGGGAAAAGCAACATAAAGAGATGTTCAGAAAGATCACTCAGCATTCTAACTCCCAGTGTGTCTCTCAATTCCTTCTGGGACTCAGCATCACAGGCAGAGCTTTGAGACAGCAGGTCCTCTGTGGTACCAACCAGATATGCAATAGAAGCAAAATGAAAAGCAAAACAACTCCAGTACTCCCAGAACATAGCTGTGAGGCTTAAACTGTAACTTCAAAATGTTTGTACATTTCAGGCTCCATTTTACCAGCTAGTACAATTGCTGTTGGAAGTCACACAGTAATATCTATGATTGAGAAGGTAATCTAATTATAACATGGATTTTAGAAAGCTTATTTCTATGCAGAAGAAAAAGTTACCACAGACAGATGTTTCAAAAGTAGCTTTCAACAAAAATCTGATTTGTCAGAAGTTTGTTTCTAGTCTCTTTGATTATTGTGGAGCTAAAAAAGAAGGAGAAAAGAGAAAATATCCAAGTCATTCTGTTTGTGCTCAATAAGTCAAACAAAAAGTATTCTTTTGTTCCAGCACTTTGAAGGCTCCCTACAGGGAGCCCATCACATGGACCACATACTAGTTTTAGGCTTTGAGTTTGCATGCATTTATTTCTCTCATTTTCTGTATCCAGAATACAGACTGTGGTCACTCTAAATCTGGTATTTCCACCTTTTATATTAACATACATGTTAGATGAATGTTTAATGCCTAAGGTTTAGGTGTCTGCTCTGCCCTGGCAGAATTCACAGCTCCACAGTTCACTGTTAATACACAGGGGGAGTTCAGTGTTTCAGAAAACAGAATCAGAAAAAAAAACCCAGTGAATCATCTCAGTCAGCATTGCGTTTTCTCTGATCCTATCCTCTAAAATATTAAACTTCTCCTACATATCATCACCTAATTCCGCATGAGATGGTGCTTGATGGTTGAGGCTAGATGAGGACAAGGGTCTTTCTGAAACACCTTTCATCTTAGGTTAGATGCTGTTTCTTAGTAGTCTAGATTCACACCCTGAAACCACTTTCTAAGGGCTCAAGCCCCTCGCTATTCTCATTGAAAGAAACAAAAAATATTTCAGTTATAGCCAACTTTATTTTACAATGTTTTTTTAATGCAGTATCTTACAGGTAAATAGCTTATGTAATCCTCCTGTGTTCCTACTGTGTTAGAAATACATACTCCTACCTCCCAGAGCCAAGATATCTAGGCAGGAGCTAATACAACAATAATTAGGACTAGATATAGGCAAGATTGAATCTTTCGCTGTACCCTAATGATTAGGTGCTTACTCAGAAGAGGAAATGAGAGATATCTTGGGGCTACATCTGTACCTGTTCTTCCATTTCAGTACTTTATCAGGTAACTTGTATATAAATTCTGTAAACTGACCTTGGAGCTGGTTCTCTAAGCTGTAGGCTAAAGAAGATAAACTAGCTGATTTCCTCAGGGACTTTACTGTACCCTTCTTTACCACAGAGGTTCCCAAAGGTCCTGCAGAACAAGATGATACACTAAAATCCGCATATGATAAGCTCTGGAATACATTTGATTATATTAAAAGCCAAAGCATCATACCCAGAGCATGTCCCTGTAGTACCAAAAACGAAGCCAAGACCTCTGCCAAAGAAAACATGTGCATGTGTTGAATTTCTATTTAATTAGGTGTTCTAAGAGGACCGTTCCTGACTTCGGGTGCTTGATTCTGCAAGCAGGATATACTTGCACTGAACTGCCTTCACACAAAAGTTTTAAGAAGGTTAAAAAAAAAAAAAAAAAGCTGAAATTCAGAAGTGACATCATGTGGAATCATAACACCACTCTCTGTCCCCAGTAAGGTTGGTGTCTTGACTTTCACCGATGTCACTGTCACAGCAGTAACAGGTTTCTATAACTATGTTGGAGATAAGCATCGTTCCTGGGTGTGTTATTTTCACTCCCACAACCTCATTTTTACCTACTCACATTCAAGTCCAGCTCCTCAAGATAATCTTCCCTGTCTTCTCTAGTCTCACAGTTTCAATACTCTTCCAGAAATCTATAACTCTGCTGAAAATAGCGTCCAGTGCAACTTGCCCCATCTCTGAACCCAAACATTTTCCCTCCTACAATTAAGTCAAGAACCTTCATCATTCACGTTGGGAAGGCTACTGCAAACAAAGGGAAAAAATCTCCCTCTTGTGAGTTCTGACATCTTAACTCACCTCAGCCCACAGCTGCAAGGAAAATCCCTGAGTTTCCTGGTTTCCTGTGCATGAACAGGCAAATACTGCATGCTCACCTGTTCTACAGGAACGGTGTGGACATAGCCCAGTCGCATGCAACAGATGAGCATGGCTGAGGAGACAAACTCTTCAGAGATTTCAGCTGCTTAACACACACATGGCTTTTCTAAGAGCTTATGAAGCAGCTGAATTGCAGCTGATTTTCCTACGAAAAAAAAAAGTCATCCATCTCCCTTACACATCCCTCTGCCAGATTTCAAATATGTAAATACTGGGGTGATTAGAACCTCTCCGCAAAATGGCTGTACTTTTTAAATTTTTATATAATATATACAGACTTACCTACAGCTTTGCTTTCAAAAATGGCTAATTTTGGGCCAAATTTTCCAAAATATCCAACCTGAGGTAGACTTTTTATATGAAAAATTTCTGATGAAATGGTTACAGTTTGGGCAAGATAGAAGAGTTCTCTTAAGCTATCAAAGTCCAATCTCCAGCTACGACAGAGACCATGTCATGCTACTTACCCTTCCATGAAGCAAAGAAAGTCCTACTCAAAAATAGTTAGGCATTTTATCCCACTCTGTCAAGTCTGTTCTGCTCTCTCACAGCTGAATTGAGGGGAACTTTCTTTTAATTTTTTAGCCAAAATACATTATTTTGGTGACAAACTGGATGAAGTGATAAACAATTGAAAATTATTAACAAAGGAAAGTAAGTCTTCTCCATCCTCAGTGAGTTCACTTGTATCACTGGGTATAACTCTGAACTTACTACACAGCCCCTATAGACCTTTTTGAAGATGTTCTGATTTTCAGAGGGCAACTTCTTTCTTTTTTTGGTACATTGACATGGCATTGAAACACTATTTCGTCTAATCATACCCTCCTCTGGGTAAACCTCTTTAAACTCCCTTCTAGACTTGCTAATTTCTAAAACATTTCTGGAAATACATAGGAAATTGTAGTTACTGTCATGCTGTCAGCCGGTCGCTATAAGCTATGCAATGTCTTTTGAAGCCAGAAAAGAAACTTTAAGAAAACCAATCTTATTTTTCATATAATTTCTGACTATAATAAAAATATGAGATGACAGAACCATTAAACACAGGCTGTAAAAAGCAAAATAAAAAATATTTTCTCTAGAGATCTACTAAAATTCTTAGAAATCCAAAGTATTACAAGTAAATGGCTGGACAACACTTAGTGTTCATTGGATCATAAAAATATTAAATACATCAAAGAACAAAGTAAGAGACATTTCAATGAAAGTGTTTTCAGAAATTGTTTATTAATTTAATATAATTGAAATAATTGCCATGAACCCACATGAGCAAAGTTGTTCCCTTAAAAATTGCTCTTCACAGGAAATTAACATAAAATGAGGTGGCAACACATGAGATTTCTAATGTCTATTGCAAGGGAACTAAACTAAGCAGGCACTGAAATGTGTATATGAAAAAATACACACTGTAAAGCTATCAGAACAGAATTTCACTTTTCCTATTACTGAGTGATGTACACTGGAGATTAAATATTCACAAAAATAAATTTCCAATTCAGTATAGACTTTTCTCAAGTGTCTTAATCAGACCCAGTAGGGGTCTTAGGCAGCATTTTCAGCTATTTGATTAGATTTTGACACTGAGCTCAAAACCTGAGAGATGCATATATAGCTGCCTTCCCAAGTACATGTTGTCATTACTCATGGTCAAAACAGTAGATGCAACTTTTACCGTATAATTAAGAAGACAAACCTCTGGATTGTTAAGGTTTCTCAGACACCGGCTAGAGATATGTACACAGTTTAAAAAGAAGAACAGTTTGTTTAGAACTGAAAAACTAAGATTAACAGAGTAAGCTATGGAATCCAGCAACATACAGTTGAATACTTGTCCATCGCGGGGTTGGCTTCACTGCTTAACAGAGAGGGTCACCATTGCACACTGAGCACACTGCCTCCCCAAACACGCGTCCTTCAGCAACACTTCGCTTAATTCATCTAGTCCTATTAAAGCAGGCAGAGGGGAAAGGAATCCATAGAGGGCACGCAAGGCTATGCCTATGGGCCAGCCAAAAACACCAGCACAATGAGCCAAAACAATCCCACACCAAGCAGTAACAGTCTGCCCTCTGAAACCCAGAGACACAGAAAAGAAGGGTTAACTTTGACCATGTGTGTATACAGAGATATACAGACAGAACTCTCCTTTGTTTGAAAATCTTAATTTTTTTGGAAAAAAAAAGATATTTTCAGCCCAGAAAAATCTGTTTCTTATATTTAACAAAAGTATAATGTAACAAATACCAAGTCACACATGCCTCCTGGGAAACTTCCTAAGGAGGAAAGAGAAATACCAGATTCACTTTAATGAGTAGTTTTCCAGACTAGAATGACTTGGATGCAAATTTTTAGCACAGCTCTACAGAAGTAAGTTGCACTGGTCCTTCAACACATGAGAAAATATGGCTATAGATGAAGAACACAATTAATGTTTGGAATAGAATATGTTTGGAATAGAATAAGTTAAGAAAATCCTGAAGTGCAGACTAGGGCTAGACCATAAAGCTGCAGAACTTCTCAGGTTGTCAACAGGCAATCTAAGGAGGACACCTCACATGGCTTGTTCTCTGGCTTAATGAGAAACAGGCTGCGCACAACTAGTACCAGGTCAATTGAGTTTACATATCGGCTGGTCCTTTTCATTATCACCTACTCCCTGTGCTGAGCTTTGAGACTATGAGCTTTATTTAACAGATCCATCAAACCTATTATGCACCAAGACTATTAACAGTTATCTCCCCAATGACTGAGATGTGTTGTGAGCTGTCAGAGCATTTTATTTCTGCCTTGTTCATTCTTTCAGCAGTCTGGAAAATTGCAGATTATATTTATATGTACGAAAAAGCTACACAATCCAAAACACAACCTGGCATTTTCTGCTAGTCTTGTGAGATGTCCAGCAGCTAAATTAATGAAGAAAAATCAAACAATGGAAAAATAAATTGATCGTACCTAAAACACTGGAAACATTTCTCAGTGTTTCATTTTTAATAACTCATAATTGGGATTTCATGGTAACAATACAAACTCCTCAGGAAATTCTTTTAAAATTAAAGACTGAGCATTTACTATGTGCACCTTGGTTATCAAAGGACTGGTGTTATATATATAAGGTCATAAAGTGGTTAAATGCCAAGGAGAAAGAAAGAGAAGCAAAAGTTAGGGTAGTAAAAAGAAGTATTACTCAGACTAATGAGCGGTAAATGTAGGTGGCACAGTATTATTGAGTTAAACTGGCTGCTCTAAATCACATGCTAATAAAATACATGAACAACATGGCAGCAGCCACTGTTTTGAAATCATGACAGAGTAAACAATATCTTGAAAAATAACAGTAACTCTGGATCTATGGGCAGCCTAAATGGTTCCTTTTCTTTAGCCAAGTTCTGTTTACAAAACATTTAAAATATGACCAGAAAGAATGTTTTCTTGAATAATATAACTCTAGCTATATAGTGTTGCTCATGGAATAATTTCATGCCAATCACATTAATATTTCATACTAACATACTAATACTGCTTTCCCTATTCCTGTTTAGGAAAAAATGCTATAGCAGAGCTCGAGGAAAGGATGGTGCAGATTTATTAGCTGAATTTATGCTGCTATACAATATCATACTGGAAAGTACACAAATTGCTCAATTACAATCAGTAAAAGCAGAAAAATATATGGAAACCAGCCTTACCTTTACAGCACAGCTCTATGGCTTTTGAAATGACCCGATTTTCTGTAACAGACATTGACCAAAGCAGAAAAGCAAGGTGAATACATTGTTTGACAAAAGCCCTTGTCTCCTCTTTTGTCACCTGAACAGGACCAACCGCACTGTACCAAAACTCAGACAAGCCCACAGCGACAGATGTGGCCTCAGCAAGTGGCTCAGGTCTCGCGTGGGCTCCAAGGAACAGGGGGATCATTGCAAACAGCAAACCTCTCAGGAATTGAGGCACCTCTAAACCTGCCATTCACATCTGTACACCTGCAACCTTGGGAGAAACTCTCTTGGCGCTGGCTGCTGTAATCCCAACAGGGTGCCTGGGCTGGCTGAGCTGCCAGCCAAGGACAGAGGTGTGTTCAAGTCACCAACATCAGCCAGAGAACACACGTCCCAAGGGGCACTGCCGGCTGCCTGGTTAAAGCTGTGGTATGTCACCTGTGCCACGGAGCTGAAGGTACAGCTCCCAGCCTTAGCCGTGGTTTTGGTAGCTGCATTTTAGTTGATATGGTATCTTCTGATCTCAACCACAGAAAGCATGAGCTAGGGAAACTAAATATAGACACTAATACATGTGTGACATGTTTTGATGAAGGAAAGATTTTGTATGAGACACCTGGCATATCCTGGGGATATTAAAAATGTGTCGTCCCCTTCCTTCCATGAAAAGGCTGGAGAAATAAGGATGGCTAAAAAAGTTTTGCAGCAGTCTTACAGAAAATTCCATTGTGCCCAGAGGAAAAGGGTCTCTTTTAGAACAGACATACAATAGAACCAGCAAAGAACCAGACAGGGAGGAAAACGCGTGTCCTGAAATCACTATGGGAAGGTTTCTGTTTGTATCAGTTACACAAGCACTTCAGATATTCCTCAAATCCTCCAATTTTCTTCATTTTGTCTTTTCCATCTTTTTGTTCAATATCAACAATATTCTGTAATTTCCAAGGAATTTTTATTGTATATTTCCTTTACCATGTTTGGTAATTTTTTAAAAGACAGTTTACAGACACTGTAATATAGGCAGCTTTTTATAATTCAACTATGTTTATGCTTCAGAAAATTCTGGCTATATTAAATCACATCAGAGTGAAATGCTGACAGATATTCTAAGTAACTTTCTTGTTACCTAGATATCTCAAAGAAAGTCTTAGCCACAAAATGATTTGAGCGTTTACTTTAACAAAACATCTTACAGTCAAGGTAAATACACAGTGGTCTGTATTATGTCAAAATTTTGCTTTACTTATGTCAACATTTTTTTCACAGTGTATATGAAGAGGTGTGGTTTTTTCACAAAAGTTTTCAGCACTGAAGTTGCTAAACAAATATTATGGTTGAAAATGTAAGTATATAGATGTCATGATATTCCCAGTTACAGTGGTGCTGGCAGCTGAAATTTTAAACACTCAGTCAACTTAAACAGAAGAATGAATTAAAATCAAATAAAGAAACTGCACAGGACATAGCAAAACAGTGGCACTATGTTTTCAGTCTTGTCTTTACTCTGCAGGCCCTTAAAATTCATTTGTAGATGGTAATTTTTTTTCTTCCATTAGAAAACAAACAGGCTAATCTTCACTTTGAACATGTACTCACATGAACTCACTGAAATAATATGGCAAATTAGTGCTCAATTTCTGATTGCCTTTCATAAACAAACTAGTTAAATAGCTAATTAAAACTGTCTTCAAACATCTCAGTTGTGAATATATTCAAGATGTCCTAAATCTGGCTTCAAGCTAGAACAAGAAAAGAGAGCACAGTCTTTGTTGTCCTATTGAATGAGTTTCCTATTTTAGAGCAGATATTTCTCAAGCATCTGAAATGTTGATAGTCCACAAAATTTAATGAAAACACTATTAATACATCCAAGTCTTTTGTCAGAATTACCAAGAAGATTGTTATGAATTATTGTTCCTGTCTCCAAGACTGCTGATTTGAAGAGGGGGCTGTAAGACTCACTGTTTTTTCTTCACAGCTCCTGCCTAATCCCAAAGGGTTGTATGGCTCTTGAGAGACCTTGATGTACATGGCCTACATTCAGAGTCAGGCAGTGGCAAACAAGGTTACTGGCAGTTTGGCAGTTCAAACTGATTACCCTGATGCACATTACTCACGAGCACAGTGATTCTTTTTCACATTACAACTTCTACAGGCATACCATAACCAGTCCAAAATGAAAACAAGGATTACATCTTTGCCCTCAACTGTGTGTTTAACGTGGCCACATCCAGATTGCAAAAAGCTGCAGTAAAAAGCAGCAAAACTCACACAGCAAACAGTTAACAAGTAGGGAAAAAAATGTCCTGTCACCAGCAAACTGAGACAGTGAACCCATGTCAGGAGGTGGAGGGTAGGGAAGATTCACACTAAGGCTTTTCTCTGCAGGCATGAGTGTGAGAAGAGTCATGAACACAGTCACTTCCCTCCCTTCTCAAAGGAGAAAGGTAGCCAAAGGTGGAGACGAGTGCCAACTGGGAAAATATTTTATCAAAGTAGATGTATTTATAGTTCATTTAAAAGGTCTTGCAAGAAGAAACCTGGAACTGTTGTTATGTTCATAAATTAAAACTAAACCACTGAGGTACATACTTACTGCTACACGTTACCAGGCAACTCCTCTTAATACGCTTATGGCATGTTATGCTTATTGCACCTCTGATCTAATGCCCCCACCAGTTTCTACCTATGACCTCCCAGGTCCCAGTTACCCTCGGTCATGCAATCCCTTATACAAAAGTTTGGATAGCAATTTTCAGGACAACTTTCTATTTATATGTACGCAAACTTAATATCTTTAGCTAAGGTCTAGGAGGATTAAGAGAAAAATTCTTGACCCAAACCCTCATTAGCCTGGGTGGAACATGCTCTCCTCTATTGCCATCACAATTCAGAAACCTAGGAGAGGGATTGCCCTCTCCATACCTCCTCCTCCATGGTACAGAAGCATCAGCAATAACTTACATTGGCTCTTTATTCCACTGTATTAATCTTGGAACACTAAGTCATCATTTCTAAATATAATAAAAGAAATCCAAATAGAATAACTTTGAATTTGCAGGAGAAATAAATATACAGGACAAAGTGAGATATTAAAACACCACTTAAAAGGGCATTGCATTGTTTAAATTGAAGGACTTCTCATATATTCCCATAAAGAGAGAGTATGGGCATATATGAATACATAATTTCATATATTGTAACAATACCAAAACCATTTTAAGTCCTGGTTCAAACTAATAGTATGCAAAACAGGCTTTGTATATTATTAAGTCAAATATCCTTAATTGTGTCAGTATGAAACCTGATATCACATCTGTGATTATAGTAACAATTCTCTTCAAAATCAACTTTATATAAATTTACCACTCCAGAAGATGCATGTGTATTTCCACTGATATTTGATTTTCAGTAAATAAAATTTAAAACACTAAACCTACTGTGTTTGCTGATTATTTTTTTTCCCCAATTGTTGTTTATAATTGTTGCAGCTTAGAGTTCCAGGAGGGTAGGTAGGGTGCACAGGACTGAGCACTGGGATGAGTCAGGAGCAGCAGCTGCCCTCAGTGCCTCATCTCATTACACAGCTCAGACTGACAGAACGCCAGTGGGTGAACATTGCAGGAGCAGGGAGCAATCTAGGACAACTGCCCCATCACTGAAGTATCAGGGTATGCAGGAGCAAGATTAGTTCATAATACATTAGAGATCAAATGAGATAAAGAACCACAGCCTGTGAAAATAACGAGCTACTTGGGAACATTTCTTAGCTCTGAGTAAAACTGGCAGGTGCCTGAAACACGGTCAGTCCAAACAAGGAAAGAAACAGCATGTTACTGCATCCTGTACCAGAAAGGAAAGAAGGGCATTGAGGACAGTTTCAATAGCTTAAATTTCATGAAGATTATCGCGAATCATTCACTTCTGTTTCTAGGTCAGTTAGCAGGAAGGGTTCACCATTCAAACATGCTTGATCAGAACTGGTCAGAGTTTCAAGTTCTCACTTTATGTGAAATTCCAAGTTTAAAAATTTTCTTTCAGTGCTAATTTGAACAACAACAATAAAAAATTAAATACTCTGAGATATTTTAGGGTTTTTGATGTGGGTCTTTTTTTGTGATTTTTTTAAAATTTTTTAATTTGGAATACTGTATCCTTTACTTTGAATTTTATCACTTGATTTTCTAATAATGTATGACTCATGGGGAAAAGTGCATTACTAAAGCCAATTGCTTGAACAGTTTTTGTTTGTTTGTTTGTTTTTAAATATCATACCAACAAAGTGCAACATTTAACTAACATTTTGGGGAAAGTATTGCTTTAGGAAAATTGTCATCAACTCCACAATCGCATTATTTCCTAAAACAATACCCCACAAAAGTTTGCTAATTCCTAATATGTTTTATGGTCTACAAATCCCTAGTTTATCACTTGAGGTTTATATAAGTCACATTCATTACAACAGTTTAGATAAAATGTTACAATAAAATACAGAATTGACCCAGATGCCGCGTGTTCTTGCCTTCCACTCCACATGATTTTTTACTACTATACACTGACAGAGATAAGAAACTCCAGACCAATACACAGTAGGGTATCAGTAAAAGCCAGTCCACAAAATAATATTTACCATTTTCTATAAGGTAAATATGTAACATTCTCCTCTAGGATTTGTATGAAATCACAAAACTGCTAATAGAAACTTCAGTTTCTGTGAAGATTTCTATCACTCAAAGAATAGTTATTTTTAGTATATCTTTCCGATAAGCAAAACCATTCTCTCTTATCTTAACTTTAGTCATTAATATGTTTTAATTTAGAGCCACATAGAGGCAATATTTGGATATGCCTGAGTTCTGTTCAAACTTAGGACATATTTACATACATTGCAATAGAGCAGTTATTTATTTAACTCTTCTCGTGTTTCCAGAGGTGGTCAGTGACAGCAAGACAGCTCTTCTGCAGCTGGGCTTTTCTTTTCCCCAGTTAGCCTCGCTTCAGCGTTCTTGCACGCGTCCTCAGCAGAAGAGGGTTATTGGTACGGCGCTTTCTCCCCTCTCTGACTCAGCATGCACAACATGTGGTATGGCTCAGTTTAGAAAACACGGTATGGCCCTGAGCACATGACTGCCGCTGCCAGAAACCCCTCTGAATCAGAGACAGGGCGAGCATACTCTGCTGCGGATTACGGGCAGAAACAGAATCTTAGCGCCTCTATACTGGGCTTCTCCATCCACCTCTGCTGCCCCACACGACTTCCTTTACAGTAGTTAAAGATACGTTATGTCCCTAATGACTGTCCCATCTAAAAATAAGTGCTCTTGACACACAAGAGATGTCAGGCCAGCACAGCAGGATGCTGAAGCGTCCCTAGATGCGTAGCAGAGCTTCTCTTACGCTGGGTTGCAGCAATTTAGGAATTCACACTTGATAAATGCAATAAGGGCGGCTTCTTTTTATCTCTGGCAAACGGTGCCAGGACTGATATATTCCTGACCCTTACTTGGGTCTCCAGCTTATTCTTTTATCTCTGGAATCATAAAATTCTAATGTTTCATTAGGCAAACATGCACTGGAGCTGTATGTGCTTTTTCACTGACATCTATAGATGAACTATGTAATTGACAGCAGCTGGCTCAGCTTTTTAAGAAAATACAGACTGGAGCAAAAGATACTCTCACAGAAACACAATCTGTTTGCTCTGATAGTGTTCCTCAAGCAGAAAGATAATGCCTGAACTCTGGAAACTTCCTTACTGAAATAACTCTTCTTCCAACTTTTTATTTTTATCTTGTTTTCCAGATATAACAGTACAGCAACAGGCTTCTCTGCATTACACTTGAGTAATGTTATTCCTTGATTCAAAGAAAGATCCTTGTCCTTGCTCTTTTTTCAAGGTGAGTGAAAATCACAGCGGAAGCTAAATGAAACATAACTATTTTTCTTAATAGCAACACATTACATTACCCCTGACAGGGGCTGATTAAGCTGATTAAAGCTCTTCCAGAGCAAGGCCCAGAGAAATAATCTGTCCTTGTTACCTGCCATAGGAGTGGGAAAAGATCACTTTCTCATTACAACAGTGGTATTTAGTATCCTGAAATACTACCGTTTACAAACTGAGAAGAAGTAGTATTGCAGGTATTTTCTCCCTTTTTTTCTCAAATTCTCTTCACTGTAGTAATTTTGTAGATGCCTTTGTTGGCAAGGCAGAATTTAATTTTGGAAGCCTTTTAAGAAAGTTCTTTCTCAATTTGCAATTGTAACAGCATTCTTTTAAAATTTGTTTATCAGTATTAAAGCACAAATATTACACAGTTTTGGGAGGGGTTTTTTTTTTTTTTCAACATGTACATAAGCAACCAATCCTCTGAGAAAAAGGATTGTAGAAGAACTACACTTGAGAAACCACATAGCAAAGGAAGCACCAAGGGCCATAAAAACAGCTTCCAAATTTTCCCCGAAACTATTCATTTTCTATTGATTGATTCTACTGGGAGGATTACCATGTTTGGCAAAGGAAAGTACACTGCCATATGTCTTAATGGCATTCACAGCTTCTTGACTGCTGTGGGATGTGATTCATTTGTTGGCTAGGACATTCACTTTTGTCTCCTTGGTCTACAAGATTTCAAGTGTTACCTAATTCTTGCTTCAATAGAATTGTATGTCATCGTGTTCATCCAGTATGTGATCAACATTGCCTCTAGGTCTTCTCTTTTGAAAGACTTCTGTGATTTCAGAGAATAAAACTAGTCTCTTTTGTCCTGTCAGCAAAACCATTCTTAGAGGAAAACTTAACTTCTCATGAGAATACTTTTCTTCAGGATTCATATCCTTTTGTGTCCCAGGAAACTGCAGAGATCCATTCCAAAGGGAGGAGAAGGAGCCAGATGTTTGCTTCCCTTTTGAAGGAAGTCAGAACTGACCTTACCCAACACATAGAGCAGTATGTGGTACCCACCATTAAAGCAAATGCAAGATAGGCCAGGAAAAAGTAATGGCCTTATCTTGAGGAGTTTATGGACATACTCATAATTGTAAAGTGCTGAGACCTCCAGCTTGTCTCTTCCTTTTCCCCTTTGCAAACTTTGTCCTCAATTTCTTAGAACTAACTTATCCACTGTCCTGGCCCCATTAACAAGCCAAGTTTAAAAGTTCCATAGAGACTAAAGAAAAAGCAAGCCATGTTCTGAGAGTGTTACTGAGGCATTTTCTTTGATCATACCTAAATCTGCCCTCACTGCATTACTTCAGAGATGTACTGCATTGCTCACAGATGGAAAGGGACCTGTACCTATATAGTACTGTCTCAGCTACGTATGGATGACAGAACCCTAATAAATTACTTTTTGCCCTTGTTTTTCTGGCTATTACAGAAATGAACAGCACATTAAATTACAGTATCATTTTTATATCAGTAGACTATTAGAGTCCAAGGGTTGAGCTGTTTCTAAACTAGTCTATATTTAAAAAACATCTGACAAGTAGCTCTTAAGTTGTTTTACAGGCTTGGTGTAACAGAGGAAGATCTAAGCAATTCATGGAAACACTGGCTAAATAAGTATGAAGAAAAACCGCTAGCAGTTCTTTAGTTTCACTCAAAAAGTCCTTAGTGGTTTTTGGTTTTTTTTATTACATAGTTTTGGAACAATAAAAGAAAGTAATTTTATATCTTTTCCTCTGGTTTATACCCTTTAAAGGATCTTGTCTTCACAAAAATTTTGTTTGCTAGGTTTTCATGCAGTGCTATAATAAATCTTTGCAATAACGCTTGAACAGACTTTTTTAAAAGCTATTTTAACAATGTATTTTAACAAAGTAAGTTCACTTACTTACAGATTCCACGTTTTAAAAATAATTAAATTTGTGTATGTCACTATTATTTTTTGAAATTTCAATACATTTCATTTAACAACTGGATCTTGTTCACTAGAACAAAGACAGGGACATAAGGAGGCAATGCTAAATCCCCAGAAAATATTGCCATTGGAAAACAAACCAGGCAGATCAAAATTACAGTTTTAGACTGCTTCACTTCTCCCACCTACTCTTTCTTATAATAAAATGTAAATAGAACATAAAAACTATTCTGGTGAAAAAGACAAAGTTCATCCTTTACCAAAAATGAAAAGCAAAACTGAAAAGCTTTGGGAGAAAAAAAAGCCCCAAACCCCTAACCTCATACTCCAAATCAAAGTCTCAAGAACTTTCCAACCACAGCTACAAGAAAACCATGATTTTCCAGACTTTCGAAAATTAATTCTCCTAATGCTACCATGTCCCTGAAAAAAGTAAAGTTCAAGATATGGAAGATCACATCAAGGATGGCGACCCACTTCCTCAGCTCATGTCAACTCAACAAAACCTTCCACCTATTTTAGAGGAGGTGCTTGGTCCCTCAGAAAACCGCATATTAAGGCTGTTCAAGCTTTTCTAATGGTTTGCAGTTCAATTGCCTCTTCCTGCACCTTAGCCAGAAACAACCTTTACTGCAACTCCACTCACCATTTTAGGGCAACACTGAAGTCTAGGATGACTCTACAGTTGGCTGTTGTTCTACAAGGACTGAGCCATGAGTGACACGTACACCTGAGGCCTGCACATGGAACCCAGCATCACACAACAGCAAGATTTCATCACAGACTGTGCACACCTCAAAAGTCTTCACAGCTCCTTTCAACTTTGTTTCTTGCTAATAGTCATTTTGTCCTAATTATTGATGGAATCTCTTGTCAGTTAAATTATCTATTTCAGAAAAAATCTTCAGAATCCTTTTCCAATTCCCGAAATACTAAAGCACAATAAAAGTCTGTCAGACTTAAATATTTAAAGAAAACAGGCTGGAAAACAAAGAAGACAACTCTTAGCTGAGCTAGTCGCTTGTGGCCTGAAGGTCCTGCACCATTCGACCCTGCACGAACATGTGAACGTTACTGCATGAAACTTATCACCCCAATAGTCAACACTAATATTTGTTCCTCCAAGGCAGACTATTTGGTCATAAAGAGTACGCTCCCTTCCAATCAAAACAAGCAAAGAAAGAACACACATTCTGCTCAAATGATTAGTTTTCTTGTTTAAGAAAACTTAATTTCAGCAGATGAAAAACATAAGAAAACACTGTGTACCAATAGCAAGTATTAGGATTTGTTACTCCTGAGCTCCCCTCTAACTGATGGGGGGAAGAATGATTTTGGGGAGGCAGTGGGGGGCAACGAGATCTCAGCATGCACGCACAAGTATGCAATAGATGGGTTTCATGGGAGCTTGGTTTACTTTACACTATTTCTTTTTTCCTTATTATACTACAAAAATATTAAGAAAAATAAAGAATTTCAATGCTATTAATAAAAGCTTGAAGTTAATTATTCTCTAGTCAATTTAGTGAGGAAGTCCTGGCAGCTTCACCACTGCAACACTTGAAAAATCAAGTATTTTCTGCTTGCCAGCAATAAAAGGTGTTCCTATGGCTATTGCTTTGTTTGAAAATCTACTTGGAAATTCATAAGTCTCACTGAACCACTGAATAATTTGCCAAGTTGGCAGGTATTCTTAATGAACCAGGGAAAAACCTTTCTCTCATCACTTTATGAAAGATGTACACTTGGAAGTTACCCTAGAAAACCCACCCAACCATTACGTCATTAACATCAATATTGTATGTTTTGCAAATCCTGCATTCAGGGAACTACTTTCATTTTTCTTCCTCATGTGGATTTATTGTGGGCAACTCCTGTGTCCTTTTAAAGCAAAAGTAATTTATTTCAAAACACTAATTTAAAAACTAGTGCTGTTGAAAAAGCTGCATCCTTACTTCTGTACACAACGCTCAGTTAAAAACAGCAGCAGAAGTCAACAATGAGAAACTGCCACAAGTACCTGGGCCTTATGAAATTCTGAGAACCTGCGAAGGTCCCAATTCAATAAAGTTTTTAAACGTTTCAAAGTCCCATGGTAATTCACATTTCTCAGACATACAATTAAGTATCTTACTGAACTTGAGCCTATGCCTAAAATACACATTTCAGTGTATACGAGCACAGCTCTGTGTAAGGAATTTTCCATGGCAACACACTAAGGAAACGATAGTGTCTAACCAATATTGAATGTAGCCATTCTGTGAAGTTTAATGGATAACTCAGTCACTGGATTAAAGGTCAAATACTCAAAACTGGTATAAAAAGCATCTTTACTGAACAACTTATGAAAAGGAAATTGTGCATCATTTGAAGCCATTAAACAAATTACATTACTGATACTGACAAGAACTCAGTATAATGTTTGCCAAACATTTTGCTTGTTCACAAAGTATTCAGTGAAATATATGTGAAACAGGTCTCATTACACAAGCAACAATTTAAAAAAGTCAATGTAAAAATAGCAACTATATTTCTAAATGTCTTTTTCCCATCTCTTTTTCCAAGACACACAGTGGACAAACATCAGGTGGATCACTTTTCAGTCTCATTCTCAGGTTCACTGTCACCACTATCACTGTCTCTTCCGGGGTGTTCTGGCATTGTTCGATGTTCACCCACTTCTGTCACTTTCAATTCTTCTTCCTTTACCATTTCTTCCCCAACCTTATTTCCTTCTTCTGCATCTTCCTGCATGCTTTGCACTTCACTTTCTAATTCAGTCTCTTGAGTCTGAGTAGTTTCAGTTTCTTCAATCATGGCAGGTGGGGGCAGTAAACGCTAGATGATTAAAAAAAGAAAGGATTTTCAGTTTTTACAACAAGTAGATTTATTTGGGAATCTGTCTATTTTAGCTTGGACTGTTCATCTTACATTTAGGATTTTGTATTAGATAACAAGTTAACAACAAAGACTCAAAATTCAGAAGCCCTAATCATTTGTAGGCACTTAACTCCTATATAAAAAAAACTAAGAATAATATTGGCTCATACAATGGTTGTCTTAGACACTTTTTTTTGCCTGAAGAGAGTGTTAAAAACTCATTACTTCCAAGTCAAGGATATCAAACACATTTAATTATCCCAAACAGTCAGTCAAGTAATAGGGCTGCGGTAAATCCCTGCTTGGAGCAGCAAGCACATTCCTACTGTAATCTCATCTATTACCATTTCAAACCCCTAGATATGTTTAACTTGCTTATTAAGGCCTTTCACAGGCCTGTCTTTAACAACTCCTTCCAGTAATTTCCCCTTGAAACATCTTATAAAATGCTACGTGAATGTTATCTGTACTTCAAGTTTCACCCAGAGCTATAAGCACAGAATGACACAAGTTCCAGTAACAGTCAAAGCAATGCTTAGATATTTTTTTTTCACATAATACTTCTGGAAAAGTAATTTAGTATACTCAAAGTGTTTTGCTCACAACCAAAAAAGTAGTTTGCACATTCTGAGTGGCAATAGTAGCCGTATTACAGACTTCAGAAAAAGAAAAAATACCAAGAATACAGTGAGCTGAAGAGCCCAGATGAATGCTATACAACTCCATGCTGTACAGACACACTCAAAATTCTTTCAGCCTGTCATTATTTAATAACATTATTTCCTTGGAATATTGTGAAGCAATTTAATGAAATGAAAGCTTGATAAACCTCCCATGGATGACTGTTTAGTTTTGTTTTGCTTAAAGGCAACTTGGCTTCACATTTCAAATTAAGTGTTTATTTACAGTAAAGTTTTATCTTCAATTAGATGACACTAATATCACAAATTTCTGACAAGCATAGGCAAATCTAAGAAGCAATTATGACTACCAGCAGAGATATGAAAAAGATTTTTTTAATAGACTTTTAAGTTATCATACTGGTCCCTATAATCCATCTGTTCAGAGAAAAAGCTTATTTCAAAATCAAAGATCCTTTAATTACAAAAATATGTTCTTGATGCACTGAGATAAACTCAGACTTCTGTGATTTAGTTAGATGTGTGTTGTGCTTCGTGACTACTACTGTTAAGACTAGTGTGAAAGAAAAGGAAAAACATCATGTTGTACTAAATAGGGTAAAGAAATGTAATGCCTGAATTTTACTGGTTTTGTTGCAGTTCACTTTTTGGCTTCTCCTGCAAGGAGAACGTGATTCATTGCCACAGTAGGAAACCAGCAGTTTTGTAACTAATTTTAGCCAGCAATGGATAAGATTAGGACACTAAAAAGAATAACTGGTATAAGCAGAAGGATCAGATCCATATTTGAATAAGGTGTCAAGCAAACCCATTTTTTGGTAAAATTTAGATGCTACCATCTGCTTTTCAGGACATGTATACGCTTCTCAGTTTTGACAAGGCTATTCATTTGCATCTAAATGTGACAAACTGAACAGTCCACCCAGTCTTCATCACATACAAACTGCACAGTTAAGAGATCTCCAACTACATTAGACAAACTGTCTCCAAAACAAGTCTTGTCATGTGCTCATAGGACTGGGTTTCTAACAAACAGTGTGAGCTTTCACTACTTTAACTACAACATACAGTTAAAAGAAGAAATTTTAGTAGCACCACTCCTCTTTCTCTATTCCCTTTTCTTTACAGCAAAGAGATAACTAGAGCACTTCCCCAAAATAGTGAGAAAATATCCTGTCCACCTGGCAAAGGCTTTTTTCTGAGTAGCAAAATGCTTCAAACTGGGCTGAAGCTATACTGCCCAGAAGAAAAAACAATAATCCAAGACTCACTGCATAAGAATTGCAGAGGAAAAGAAATGTTCTATTTGGAAGTCTCACATTCAGTTAAAGGAGAAGTTTTAGGTTCTGATCTCTACTGATTATACTGTTCCATTTTAGATTAAATGGTCACTGGAAGAAGGAAGGGAGAGGAGGTGATAGAGGAACATCCTTGCATTGAAGAACAGAACCTAGATCTCACAGACAAGCACCCTGGACTAATCTGTTCAAGGATACAGAGCCATGCTCACACTCCTTTCCCACAGCCAGCTGATACAGTATCCTTTTACATCAATTTTTTCCACTTTTGGTAATCCTTCAGAAAAGCAAAAACCAACAAGGGAACTTCAGAGTACCATGAAAGAATAAAATATAGGTAATGTAATCATGATACACCCCGGACATCAGGTGAAAGCTGATGCAGTTGAGGGGTAGCATTTAAGATCTCCCCCTTTACATTTATTATCAACTACCTCTAGGCATCTACAGATCTGAGTATGCTGAGTAAAGGCAGCTTTCTGCTCAGTATACTGTCTAAAGTACCTTAAAGCTCTGCTCACATACAAAAGAAGACAAAGTGTTTCTGTTGGGTTCTGAATGCTGTTTCAGGGATTAAACACTGACAAAATTACATACAGAAGTGAGAAAGTGTCCATAGCTCCTCCCAACCCCATGCTATTCTGACTGGTGCTGAAATAGTGCTCAAAAATATTGCTCCAGAATAAAAATGCTACAGCTGCCAACCAGCTTGGATAATGCAGTGAATTAAAAACATGGTTAAAATGGTTCTGAGACATCATCTGGTCTTTCTACCTACTGCAGGGTTGTCATGAACAGCTCCATTACGAAACACTCTTGCACCATGTGGCAGTGCTGTAATACCACTAGCTGCACTTACCTGAAACATAATACACAAGTTTGCTTCAAGTAAATACTGGAGAGGCTAGTTCTTTAGTATTAATGAGGAATTTCTGAGCCCAGACAGATCCATGTCTAGTACTTGGCATCAATTACTTGGTGTTTTGGGACCTTAAATAGGGGCTTAAATTACTAAAAGATACAGCTCTTGCTACTGAAAGATTTTAAAGACCTCAATATTCTCACTCCCAGTCATAAAACCTTCTTGAATTCTGAATGTAACAGGAACAGTCTCAAACCTCAACAGCATCTCATGTCACTCACTAAAAATCAATTCTATTTTAAATGCACACCTTCCAGAAGTTGTAAGGTCCTTACCTGTTGATAGTGGCGCGTGCTCTGTATCATGTGCATATACATATTGTACACAAAGTTTGCCATTTGAGGCATGTTCTTAATCACGTGTATTTGGTGAGAGGGTCTTTCTCCATTCTGAGGAAGAGGAAAAAAATTAGACATTCAGCAAGCAAAGCAAAACAACCATTATTGAAAGGTTATTTAACTATACTAGAAAACAAGCTCCAAGAAATTAAACAATGCTTTTTAAAGGAAAAAAAAAAAAAAA
>NW_010328537.1:0-291 GCF_000700745.2 Antrostomus carolinensis
TTTTCCTCCGCAGGGCCATCTTGTACTGCAGGGAGAGAGGGATGGTGGTGGTTCCAGTGTTGACAAGGTGGCCATGGTGAGTGGCATCCCACGGTGGCCAGAGCCAGCCAGCCTTTGCCCAGTGATGGGTGCAACCCTTCCATCACGCCTCCGGCACCAAAACCACGCACGATGCCAGGTCGGATGCTTGCCCAGCTGGGATCCAGCGCTGTGCTGGGTCCCAAGTCCTAAAGCCACAGCCAGAGTGGCCGTGTGTGGCCAGGACCATCCCAGGCCATCGCAAGGACAGGC
>NW_010328538.1:0-27359 GCF_000700745.2 Antrostomus carolinensis
GCTTCGAGCCCCGGACCCCCCCAGCCCCTGGATGGGGAGCAGCGCCCGGCTCCCGCCGCACCATCAGCCCCGCTATCCCCCCCAGCACCCCAAATCCGGGGAGGGGGTAGCAGCGGGGCCACAGCCGGGTGCAGAGGGGGACCCTCCTTCCAGCCGGGGACATGCACCCCCGCACACCCCCCACCCTCGGGCTGCAAAGGCCAGCAATGCCCAAGCCTTGTGCTGCTGGTCCCCAACCCACCCTTAGGTAGGGCAGGTGGTGGTCCTTGCAGGGATGGGGCTGGTGGTACTGAACATGGGTGCAAGG
Source organism: Antrostomus carolinensis (assembly GCF_000700745.2). Lineage (NCBI taxonomy): Eukaryota > Metazoa > Chordata > Aves > Caprimulgiformes > Caprimulgidae > Antrostomus > Antrostomus carolinensis. The sequence goes on from NW_010328538.1 coordinate 308, forward strand.
TGCTGCATGACATGGGAGTCAGATACCAGCACTAGTGTGGCCAGCAGGACCAGGGAGGTTCTCTCACCCCTGTACTGGGCACTGGTGAGGCTGCACCTCAAGTGCTGGGTTCAGTTTTGAGCCCCTCACTCCAAGAAGGACATGGAGGTGCTGGAGCGTGTCCAGAGAAGGGAACGGAGCTGGGGAAGGGTCTGGAGCACAAGTGTGATGAGTTCACGGCTGAGGGAAGTGGAGCTGTTTAGCCTGTAGAAAAGGAGGCTGAGGGGAGACCTTCTGGCTCCCTCCAAGTCCCTGAAAGGACGGTGGAGAGAGGTGGGGGTGGGTTTGTTCAACCAAGGAACAAGTGACAGGACAAGAGGAAATGGCCTCAAACTGCACCAAGGGCAACTTTTTTCCCTGAAAGGGTTCTCAGGCATTGGAAGGGGTTGCCCAGGGCAGCGGTGGAGTCCCCAACACTGGAGGAATTTGAGAGTCACATAGACATAGTGCTAAGGGACATGGTTTAGTTGAAGACTTGTCAGCGTTGGGTTAATTATTGCACTCAATGATCATAAAGTTCTTCTCCAACCTAGGCAATTATTTGAATCTGGATGTGCTGCGACATGCATGCAGCACCAAGGCACACTCACTGCCAGTCCAGACAAGCAAGAGCTTACCTTAGGTCAGAGCACTGGTTCTTTCCTTGCTCATGGTCAGCTTGCCACACCAGCCAGAAAATATTGCAGTGAGTTTTTAATAGATGTGTTGCTGGGTGAATAAAGCAGTAAGATGTCAAAGGCTTGACTTTTCATCTCATTAATACTGTTTGGGAAGCAGACTATCAGATTTTCTTTCCTAGATGAACCAATTCAAGGGATTGTATACACAAACCCATCATGGGCACCAGACCACTATGGACAAACCACCGTAAAACTGTTTTACTTACTCTGACAACCTTGGGAGCAGACCTCTCTGCCTTCCTGAGAGAAACAAGGGGTCAGAACAGGGTTTTAGACTTGCACTGATGTGCAAGTCCTTCCACTGACTTTGAAGAATCTTATATGTGATCAAGTGTATGTATAATATCTGTAAAGACACTTAACACACATAAGAGCTAAAACAAGAGGAGAAAATAAACATACATCTTACATCATACATCAAACTGAAGAAAAAAGTGTTTACGCTACATTTATTCTTACCACTACTTAACAACATTGAAAGAGGCAGTGTCCTTGGGCCCTGTTTTACATGCCTTTTTTTTTTCAGATTGTTTTATGCTATAAGTAGCTATTTACTTGGAAATTGAATGGCTGGATTATTTCAGACCTATACAACTTCCTATAGAGCACGTTTTCAGGTCATCAGAATGGGCAGAAAAGCTCTCTGTACCTTTCAGTATTGAAAACATCAAGGAAGGAGTAGGAAAAAATTTCTTAACACTAATTCAGGTCTAGCTGATCTTACTTGGTTTTGTCCAGGTTCTGACAGGTTTTTAGAGTTGGCTCCCATAGCAAAAGCTGGTCCAGCTAGAAATTAAGGAGCATAATAAAAATAATGAGATCAATAATGCATTCCCTGATTATGAAAGAGGATGTCTGAGCAACAATTCCCTGATTGACAGGAAGTCCCCAACCATCTAATCCTGAACTCCTGGGAGGAAAAGGGACCACGCAGCTGAGATGGTTGTCTGTCAGCCAGTGCTCCCTTGGCACGCAGTCCTGGTGTGTGCTCGCTGGCCCGAGTTGTAGCTGTGATACGAAACTGCCTCCTGTAAAAAGCCTGGTGAGAATTTGCAGTGATTTAAAAGCTCAAGGCTTCAGTAGAAAGGATGTTCTTCAACGCACGTCCTTTGCTCCTCTGTTGCATGCAGTGTAATTTGTGCAGCGTATTATTCCTGCAGCCCCAAATCTCTCAAATCGAGGGCAAATGGGAGAAGCCGTACGCCAAAGCCAGGCTGGAGCCAGAGGAAAGTTTGGTCACTTTGCCTTCTCCTTTCCTCACTTCCCCCTCAGCGCACAGAAATTACATTTAATTGATGGCAAGGGTTTCATTAGCTTTTTGTGGGCTGTGACTAGTAGCATATAATTAGAAATCACCTGCGAAAATTGGTTTGAAACAGTTAAACACAGTGCAGATTCATAAACTCAAGACGCTGATTTTCAGAAAGACACTGGGTGGTGTGTCCCAGGGTCAAGGCGATGCTCAGAGAGGAGGGGAGGGGGGTCTTGAGGCTAGGAAAAACCCCCCAAAGCAGCTCAGGGTGATGCAGGTCTGCAGTGACTCCCCCACCTCCCCTCACTTTTCCATCTGGACTCCAGTTCTCTCCACCCCCTCTAGTAGGAATTTCATCTGAGGGGAGAGCACCGGATCAGCTCTCCCTGTCCCCATTCCCCATCTAATTTTAGCACCATCATCTCCTGTTTCCCTTCCCCACCTTTCACTGATGTCTCTGCTTTGTTCTCCAATCTCCTCCTCTCTTTTATCTCCTCTTTCCTTCAGTCGCTGGCACATCTACCTTGTCTGACTCCCCCCATAACCTCCACCTTCCGCCCAGGCCTCCCATCTTCCCCATCCTCCCCTTCAGCATCTCCTTCCAAGTTAAGCAGGAGATGTCCCCTCAAACCAGGCACACCCGCCTTTCCCACCCCAGCCTGGCAGCACAGTGCTCCAGAACCAGTGCCCAGCTCCTTGCAGGGGCCGCAGTCTCTTCCCTGTGTGGCAGAGCCATAATATAGATATTTCAGCCCAATTTGCTTGCCTGGGCCAGAGCATGTTCCTCATTCATACATGATGCTAATCCCAGCTACCCAAAAATGAACACATTGCCCCCACCTTGTCCTCTTTCCCAGCAGCAATAGTGCTTTTTGTTTGTGCACAGGAATTACTCCCCAGGGCTGGGAACACTGAAGCTGATGGATGCTGAAGGAGAACCTTGTGCCGAGGATGAAGTCTAAGAAAGAAAATCTGACTTTCATCGCTGTGGCACTCAATAGCTATTTCTCTGAAACTTTCTGGCCCCCTCTCCATGTTGATAACTCCCTATGGGGAGACAGTTCTTTCTCTACTCATGTCTCATCCACACTCTCTTACATTTTCTTTCAGTTGCAGCCCCTCTAGAGCCACGTGCATGCAATGAACTAGTATAAACCACAGCAAGCCCAGGCTCAGGGCTCTGGCTTTGCCTTATCTCACGCGATGAGGCTGTCACCACACAGCTGTGCCCTGCTTTACCTTGCAAAGACTTAGAAGAGCAATCAACTTAAACCAAACTACTAGTCCCATTGCCAGCAAAGGGACTGGCCCAAGGGCTAATTTTAAAGCACTAAGAAGTCTTTATGCAGCAAGCCTTTTCTTCACCTTCCCCATTGCAACCTCTGGGCAAATTTGTGCCATTAGAAAAACAAGAGCTCAACATACTAAAAGCTCTTCAACCAACTTGGTGTTTTAGCTGTTCTCAGGAATCCCCCAAATAATTTCCTGATTAATCTCTTACTGAGAGGTAAAAGAAAATAAATTTCATTTTAACTGGAACATGAGCATACCTAGCAGAGACATTTCTTAAACAGCTAGCAGCAGACAAATGATCTTAAAATGTAGAAAATAAAACAGTCCTTTACCGATACAACATACAGTACAGAGACTGGTTTACATTTGCCAGTGTGCCAACACCAAATCCTTAGTCTCTTCTGGATTTGCTTTTAAAAGAAAATCTAAAGCCCAAAGCACAGCCCTATGCTGGGAGAGCAAGTGGTTACACTCCAGGTGGACAAGACTCTCTGAGCCTGTTGTGTTCCCTGGAGTGTTTAACCAGGATTTGGGAGAACAAGACAACCTCAGAGGGAACGGCCGGACAGCCCAGGGCACTGCTTTCTTCACCTCTCTGTCACAGTCCGGGTGAAACATATGATGCTGGCCTCAGCTAAAGACAAATACCAAGACTTCCTGCATCATTACATAGTACTTAGTGATACGTAGCCTGCAGATTGCTATTTTTATCAAGTACTCCATATTTGCACTTCCTCTGAAATCTCAGTAGGGTATCGATATTGCTGAAGTTGGCTTCTGCGGCCAGCGTGCACGCAGCCTATGCCTGGAAAGATGCATCTTTGAGTTGGCAGTGGTTATCAGTGAGTGATTGATAATGGGCAAACTTCTTGTTCAGCTAAAAGGGTTTTGGCACAGGATCACTTGAAATATAACAACCAGAAAAAAAAAAAAATAAAAAAAAATCAGTCTCTTGAATAGCATCCACTCGTACCAGATGTGCTGACTGGAGACTATGCCAAATTCTTCAAAGCAGTACACTTGAGAGAAGTCCCAGGCAGAAGTTATTTTTTTCCCCCTCAGTATATTTACAAACAAAGAGAAAAGTAACTGTGGAGTAGGATGGATAAGGTGAAGTATTTTTGTGAATATTGGTCTAAATTTTTTAATGAGTTTCCCTCTGCTATGTCGAATTTCTTTCCACTGGGCATGGGAACAACTGGCTTTTGCTGGCACGAATGCCTATGAGAAATAAACCCCCTCAACTGCATGTTTAAGCATTTGTAAAATGGATGTGCAAGACCATGTACAAAAGCACTGATGACTGAAACGGGCACAGGCTAATCCATCTGAGAGAAGAAACTTTATATTTAAGCTTGTTTAACCAACAGAAGCAGACCCAGAACAATTCAAGTATTAGTATTCATGACCAATCTTTTTATAAATGAGCCTTCACTTGGGCTTTTCTGTTTGGGTCTTTTTGAGTGCACTGTTAACCACGAGCAAAAGGGTCAAGACTCCAACACTTCTCAGGTAGCAGCACAGACAAGCTCCCTTCCCAGAGTGAACATGCATGAACACACAGGCACAACTGATTTTAGGTCAAAAGAGGGGGGAAAAAGTAATCAGGGGATGCTTTTGGATTGCAGCCCGTTGGAGGGAGCGAGCATCTTGCAGAGTGCTGGAAGGCTGCACAGATGGAGTCAGTGCGGGTCACGTTTATCTGAGCTCAGCCGTTGCTCCGGCTGTTTAGGCACTGGTTCCTCTTGATCTAACAGCTGAAGGCAGCAGCAAGCGTGACAGGTAACCACCTGTCTACTTTGCAAGATATCCTTAACCACAGCTGAACAACAGGTTCTGTAGGATGATCTGGGGTCAGGGTTGGAGACATATTTGTTCCATGTAAGCTCTTAGGAAGGTGTTACCTTCCATACAGAGTTCCAGAGAGGAGAAGGTATTTCCAAGCTGTGCAAAGTACGTGCTGATTTCTAGCACGTTCAGGTGAATTTTCTATGCAATCTGTCTCTCTGTTGGTTACTGGCTCATCTCCAAGTCTTGCCCATCAAGGTTTTCTAAAGGAAAATCAAAATAACTTTTCCATAAGAGTTAAAACCTGAAGGAAGATATCTCACCTCCAGTGATGCTCTGAGATGGAAGGTGGCACAGCCCTGCCCTCCCTGCCGTCTTTAGCCCTTGTACCATTTCCATGACTGTGACCTGACCAAATGCCCACTGAAGCCAGAGGAGACTTTCCAGTCGTATTGACGGATGTCAGACTGCACTTGCTGGCACTTGGGTAATATGTGAAACAGTCTTCAAATTTCTTGTGGTCACCAAGGAATTCTCAAATGCCTTAGCTTTTACCGCCCTGAGTAATTATTTATTGTGATGGCCTTTTTATAGAATCCCCTTAAAATGTCCATCCAGATTTTAAGGCCAGCAGAGACTATTAGCTCATCAGTCTGCAGAATAACATAGCCCATAGCATTTCACTCAATAACCACTGTGTTTAGCTCAGCAGTTAGCATTTGATTAAAAATTGTCTTCCAAAAAAGCCTGCAGTCTCCACTGAAGGCATCAAGGAATGAAGAAACTATCATAGCCTTCAGTGGTTTTTCTAGTGGCCAATTCCCTCTTAGGTTTAAAAATGAAACACATTTACTGCAAGATATCCCCATCCCTTTGAACATCTCTGGACATGCAGCTGGGGAGCACCAACAACTGAAGGTCCACAATCAGCATCCTCTTAGGTTTGTGTCACCCACAGCATCAACACAGTGTGACTTGAGGAGAATGCCTGTCCTGCAGGATGGAGCCATTCATCCTAATTCCAGCCTTGCAGACTGGAAAATGAAGGAAGAGTCTTTGCAAATCATTGCTGAGTGAAAGGAAAAGTTCTCATTTCTGCCAGGTGGGCCCAGGTAAAGCGACCATCACTGCCATGGAGAGGTTTAATTCTGACTCTTTTTTCCAGCAGATCAAAAGTTGCACCTTTTTGCCTTTTGCTTTCTCAATCTTGCTTTCTTGATCGTTCTAATCTCTAGTCTCCCACCTCCTCCACCAGTTTTGCTGCAGGAAAGAGTTTCTCATTGGGGGAGCCCTCCTAGGTCCAGCTTGTCCATGCCTGATTGTGGGCAGGAACGCACCTCCACTTAACCTTGAGCCTCATTGGCCCTGCTTTTATTTATATCCATTTCCTGCATCTTCACCATGGGAATAAGGATTATGTATCAACCAGATGCTCCAAGGCTTTCACAGATTAAGCAATGTGGTTTTGGCTGAGCCTGTGCAAAGTAGAGAATCAAAAAGGAAGGCAACTGCTATGTGGGGGTCAAGCTCAGCTTCCCTTCTTCTGACCTTCCCATGTACCAGGAGTGTTTATGGAAACACTAAAGGAGCTCTCTCACATATTTTGTCCCAGATCTCTAAATCATTCACTGCTCCTACTATCCTTTCCTTTCAGCTGTGTTTTTCTGCCTTAAAAATCGATTTAAGGGATCTATGTTTTCAGGCTCCAAGAGTGGAGAGGAGGTCAGAACGTCACATTGTGGACAAGTCATTCCTTGCTGGCTTCTTCAGGCCACCTTGTACCTCGACCAAAACGTGCAAAATATGCTGGCTACAAGCCAAAGCTCCAGGCAGCAGCACGCATCAGGTTTTGTCTTTCAGCTTGGCTGGGGTTAAATCACTCACTTCAGTTGAAATTGTCAGCAAAAAGCCTATCGATCTCAGCAGCCCTGGGATTTCTCCAGTCACTGGTAAGGTTGGAGCAGGCAGTGTGACACCATCTGACTGCTGTTAGAGAATAAGGGAACAGTGTCTTCATGTTTTCCCATTCTCTTGTATTCCTTCTCCCTGTGTCACAGCTCTATCACAGGTCACTGGATCATTCAAATAAGCTATTGCATCACATAAGAAGATGCATCATAACAAGATGTTTTTATTAGCCAGAGAGTCATGCTTCCCCATGCTGGGAAAAGTGGCAAATGAAAGACAGATGACTCATATGGATCACAATAACTTAAATTACATTATGAAGACAGTGAACTGCTTCTGACACATCCTGTACAAGGCTCTTTAACCACAACAAATAGATTGAAGCCTTCTTAGCATTTAATCTTTTCTCCTGTTGACTATGGGCAGGTCGTAGAGCAAAAGAATTTCCCTTCCTTCTATATATCTATTGAATTTAATTAGGTTTGCAAGGTTTGCTCCCTGGGTGAGTTATTCTAAGTCCTTACACTTTCCCTGCGATGTCTGGGGGATTATACGCACGCTTTTCCATAATTGCTTTATCAATGGGGACCATGTAGAACCACATTTTACATGGCAGTTTTGACAGGATTTGTTTAGCATATGGGAAAGATAATACTTAAAGGGATCACTCTTCTGCTCTGTACAAGGGAAGACCCAGGAGGTGTGTTCTGACCTGCTTGCATGCATTATATCCAGGCCTCAGGGAAGTCTCACTAGGAGATACAGGGGGAAGTCCAAGGAGCAGCATCCCAGGGAATGCACAGCACCACAGCACTTGCCTCTTGCCAAAAAGCTGCATCTCTTTGCAGGTGGGATGTAGCTGAGCAGGATTGCAGAGCAAGAAGATATCAAGAACCAGCCAAGCACAACTCCTGATACCAACTTCTGAGCAGTAAGTTTCAAGGTCAAGGCTGTACAAGCTCCATGGAGCACAAGGCTGCACCTCACAGGCAATGCGGCCATGCACCCTATTGTCAGCTCCCAGATGAAGCTAGGAAGGACAGAGATGCAGCTGCTGCATCCCATCTCTCTGCATAGGGAGGGAATGGGGCTCATTGTGCTCTCCCCTCTCACCCCTATCTGTGCTGCCCTTGAGATGGTTTTTGAGATTATTTCTTCCATTGTCACCATTGAACATTCACATATAGCCCAGCCAGAACTTGTCCCTGAATTTGCAAGGCAAAATTTTAAAATATCTTTGTTGCATTTACCATTTATGCAGAGTGATAGCAAAGATGGTTTAGGAGACCTTATTATTTCAGAACCAGTACTGTAAACTTCATCACCACCAAGTATTATCAAAGGTTAAAAGCTAAAAAGGATTTTTATAGTCTTGTATAGACAGTGATGCTATCTAGACTTGGGGTGATAAGCATCAGAAGCATAGATGAGTTTTGGGAGGTGTCCAAAGACAGAGAGAGGGGCAGAGATATGTAGATATATAAAAGCAGTGATGAAAAGTTTGATTTCTGGCAGTAACTGGTTGCTCTGGTTTTGTTCTTTCATGGCGTATGCCAACTTCCCTTTGGAGACACTACAATGGCTTTTTTTCTAAGATGAAAATTAAGCCATGACAACGCATTTCTGCGGTGCTCCCCAAAACGTCTGCTGCTGGCCTTCCCGACGACAAGGTACAGCATCCAAGGGATCCTTTTGATCCAATCTGTCATGGCAGTGTCCCTGCTTCTGTGCTCCAACAGGGCATGCCAGAGCCTGCATCGAAGGATAAGAAGGTAATTGATCCCACAGAGGAAAAGAAAGAGCCTGAGGCTAGAGACAGACACACAAACTGGAAGAATGCAACGTTTATGCTTTTACCTAAATCAATAGTAACTACGAGAAGCTGCTGTAGCTGCAGGCTCTCAGTTAGACTGTGAGTGAGTCTCAGATCTGGAGAGGGGGTTGATGATTCTTGTGTGTGAGAAAGTACCTGCAAACTGTGCAGGAAAGGGGGAGCAAGGTGCAGAAAACCAAGGCCACCAGGAATTAGCTACACTTACAAATAGGCCCGAGGGGTAGCGGGCAACCTTCCTGCTCCAAGCACATGCCATTTTGGAGGTGTCAATTTGTAGGCTGTGACCCATCAGCTCATTTCGCATGAGATAACAAACAGAGGACAAGGTTTCCTGACCAAGACTGGATTTGAAGCAGCAGATCAGACACCCATCAGGTCCCCAAGCACCCTGTCCACCTGCAGATCATTTATTTGTACTCCAATGGCGAGTAGCAATATGTGAATTTATCATGGTTAGAGAAACACCAATAAAGTGTCCCAGGTTAGAGCAATAGTGATTTTCCTGTCAAACCCAAACTGAATAAAAGATAAACAGCAAAATTTCATTTTCTGCTCTGAAGCTGGAAGGACCAAGATGTAGAAACACAACAAGAACAAACAACATGAAATCTTTGCAAATAGCTTCCTCTCTTCTAATTGCATTTCCCATCTAACTTCACTTTCTGTATGGCTTATGGAGGTAACAGCTATTGATCTACAACTATTTTGACGAGGAGAGGTGCTGCAGAAACAGCAGAAATCTCATCAGGTCGTTGTCAGCTAATCTGACCACGCAGTAAGGGAGCAAACAATTAACACCAAGCACTAACTGCTGGGCTCATCATTACCCAGCAAGTATGAGGTCCTCTGAGGACTTGAATTCGCATTTGGGTCCAGCTCATAAAATAAAAGCCACACCTGAGTAATGTGTGCCTGCAGAGTACAGAAATACCACAGAGTACAGAAATACAAGCCCAGGAGCTGCAAACATGTTTTCCATTGACTGGAGTGTACAACGTCTTATTTATCACGAGTCAATTGATGGCTAAACTCACCCAGCAAACTCATAAAAACATTAGTTTGTATTTGTTGTTCACATTCAGAGACATTATATATCAAAAAGGTCAATGCTTCCCAACTAATTCAATTATAACACAGTCATCTATCATACTAGTTCAGTTAATACCACGTTAGCTTGCAGTTTTCAGAGAATGATAAAAGTTGGAGTGTCCATACTGGATATTCCACTTTCATGACAAACCTCTCTGTGATAACAGATCTCATCGCAAAACTTTTTGCAGCCACTCTTTGCCAAATGCTTGGTATAATATCTGAACTACTAGTTTTTTCAGGTGGCAGGGTTGTTAAATGCATTGAGAGACAGCACTGCAATCTGAAGCCTTGCTACCTATACAGGGCTTGAAAAATGAGAGTCCCCAAGGATGTTTTATTTGTCTGCATTTGTTATTAAAGGCATGGTGACTGGGATCCATTTGCTGGTTTTTTTCAATACATTTCATCACAAAAAGAACCAGCACCCTCCCCGCACCCATTCAGAAATCTGGATTTAAGATAGATAGCTACAAGGCAAGGATTCATGTAATAAATCTATGCAATCAGATCAAATAAGAAAATATGATATCCCAGGGTTATTTTTGGAAGTGTAGACAAGCAATCTGGGCAACTACAGGCTCTTTAGTCTGATTTCACAACCAAGAGAGGCTTTTTAATACATACTGAAGGCAAGGGCTCTGGAGAGCTTGGTGGCAGGAGAAAATGCACCAAGATAAAATCACACCCAGCTACATCATTATCTTTCTCTGATAAAAACTTTAATTTTTTGAAGCAGCACATGTAACCTATCTGGACTTCAGCAAAACAGCTGACATGGAAAAATATTTAGAAATTATTTGGATTAATTCACAACTGCTAGCTATTTTCCCACCCATCCTGTAAGGGGAGATGCTGGCATATTATTTCAAAAGGAGGATGAACAGGCTGGGTGGGGGTTACTAGAGGAATTCCTCCAGGTGTGGGACCCATTTCCATTACTATTTTCACTAATTACCCCTGGACAGAGCAGAAAAACACTAATAGCTTCAGCAGTGTTAGAAAGCTGGGAAGCTTTTATAGAGAAAATCTGAATATTACACAGAAACAGAAGGAGAGGAATGGAGCTAACACAAATAAATTTATGATTCTGTGTTTAAGGACAAGCAAGAATATCTGTGAGCACCTGGAAGCTTATCAGTTGGCAGCAAGGGGAAAAGAGAATTGTTCATCTAGCTAGCATGGGATATTTGAGTGTTTGACACACTGTGGCCATAGAAAAGCAAAGGTAATGTGATGAGCAGCTCCACACACAGGTACTGCAGAAGGGTGTTGGCATATTTACAGGGCACAGACCAGGATGAGCATCACTGGGAAGGACAAAGCACAACTTCTCTGGGAATGCCATGCCCCTGCAATCTCCTGTGCTCAGCAATGATAGAGCAAGAAGTAACTGGGATGAAGCAGTGTTCTAAGAGCAGACTGTACAAGCCGCTTCATTTAGCCTTGCAAAATGAAGCCTGAGAGGGGCTGTGATTATTTTCTATAAATACATCAAGGGGGTAAACACAAGGGAGAGAGAAGAGCTATTTAAGCTGAGAAAGAATATTGGCACAAGAACAAATAGATGTAAATTGATGAAGAATAAATTTAGACTAAAAAAAAAATTTCATCAGAGAAGTGAATTTTTGGAATAGCCACATCAACAGGAAAAATAAACTTCCCCTCTCTCCCCTCAGCCTTGCTCAGTTGCTGAGCAGGTTTGTATGGCACGTTCAGGTGGGATAACAGCACGCTGCTCACAAGCCATCCTCCCAGCTCTAGGCTGTCACACCAAGCAGACACAAGACCCGGTAACTGGTATCTCTGATATAATGGAGGTCTCCAATCCTCCATCCAACCACCTGCAAAGTTTCCAAGAGTTTCATACTTTCTTTAAATGGTGAGATTTTCACCAAGGCTGTGGGTTCCTGGTCATGGGCCAGCAGCCAGGAGGACCATGGAGCATCCTGTCCTGTACACTGGCATCAGCATGGCCACACAGAGAAGTGGCACATATGCAACCAAAACCACATGTGCTGAAGAGAGGGAGATATGGCTGATTTCTAGCTCAGACCAGTCACCAGGTGCCTGTTTGTTGTTCAGACTGATAGAAAATCAAGGCCAACAGCAAGGAAAATGCAGCACCTCCTTAGCAGAACCTGCAGCTGGGCTGCTTCAAAGCAATCAAAGCTTCAACCTTGGTATGCAGGCAATGCATTTCTCCCTTGTTCCAGCTCTGAGAAAGACTGGAAGTCTAGATGTTGTGTGAAAGGAATACCAGGAAGAGGTGAGGAAGACAAGAATCACAGTAACAAGGTTGACACCACCAGGTAAATATCCCAGCCCTCTCACCAGGCATATCCTGCATTGCTCAGCAGGGCTTGGTGGGTCAGTTATACTGCTCACAGCCTTGTTGTAGGACCACAGTGGGAACATGCAGACCACTGCTGCCCAGAGGGAGCCAATGGACCAACAGAGCCACCTCTTTCTCCTCTGCCTATATCCTGCTCCACTGAGGTTACCAAGAGACCTAGTAACCTCTGCACAGCTACTCAGGTGTAACCTCCATCACTGCAGGACCACTCTGCTGATAGCTGCCCCATGCCAGGGCATCCTCTGCTAACAGAGGTGGGTACCCAAAGGCAGCAAGGCTTATCAAGAAGGAATCATACAGAGAAGAGCTCAGAACTATGGAATGTTTAACATTAATGGGGATCAGAGATCATAATATTGGACTCAATCCTTGTGCTAGTGGTAGAGCAACCTTTTAAATCACACACAAAAAAATCATTATCCATACTTATAGAGTAGCATTATTATGAGACTTATAAAATACCACGTGTAATCACAGTTAATGTACCATGATATTAACAATATGTGGGAAACTGAGGCACGGAAAGTCAATGTCATAACTCATCAGTACTTCGATCATTCCTCCTCAGTTGAATTATCCTGCTCTAGCCTTGCAAGAGGCCTAAAAATAATTGCAGTCAAGGTCAGATTGGAGACCAGTGCCAGGAATGGTTTTTCCCAGCCCCACAGTGCCTTACTTGAGTGGCAGCCGTGACCCCCCTCCCTGGGGAGAAGCACAGCAGCCCAGGAAGGCATTTTGTCACGCTGAAGCTTTCAGCTCAGCAGATTCACACTCACTGTTTGGATGGTCTTTCTCCACCAGGCAATGTATTTTAGCATCTTCCCCAAGTAGTTTTTTTTAATCAGGGCAAATATATAATTTTCTCGAGTAACTTTACATTATCGCAGCAGAGCTGATCTGATGACACACAACTAATGTGGGACTTTGCTTTTACATTTTGTTGCAGTCTGCAATGAAATTAGATGTAGGGCTTCTGAGACAGATGTGTTTTAAGTCCTTGCATATCCCACTGGAAAGTGCCAACCAATCTAGCAATGAACGAGTCAAATTCAAAGCAAAGACTTAAGCATATACTGGTAATTCAATGAGTGGGGCAATAGCACCATAATTCTCATTACTCTTGCTGAGAGTCACGCATGAGAACTCTCCTGCAGACCCAAATGAGCTCATATATCCCTCAAGAGCAAATAGAAAATGCAGTCCTCTCCTCTGGACATCAACTACCAATTTGTGTGTTGCTTCTTACTGTTCAGATCATATTGTGGGCTGATATTATCACTTTTGCCATTTATTGTTTTTATTTATACCAGCTGGAATAATTCTTTTACTCTTTTTAACAGAGACTATCACTGTTCTCTATAAATCTTATCACAAGGATAAATCAAGAGTAACAGATATTTTCTGCTAGTCTATGAATCCATAATTGGCATTTACTCTCTGATGGTTTATGCAGATGAGGATCTTCCTCAATACATTTCTGCACACATAAAAAACCCCATACACATCTCTAGAAAACCCAATGAATTTTAAATTGAAACCTTACAGATTTTCTGTGCATGAGGGCTGATTTTATTTGCACATTGAACAAACTCCTGGAAGAGAAACACATTCATTTTAATACCTACTGCTGGATCTTGCAACGCATTTTCTTCTATAAAAAGAAAACCTTCAGGAAAAAAAAAAATTAATAGAGTATTTGCTCACAGGCCCTTCCAGCTCTGGGAACTTTCTCTCTGAACCATGACATACCTAACACAGCTGGGCACCTCTTATGATTGTTGGGGAGTTGCAGATGCAGCCCTTGAAGGATGCTACATGGCATGGGGTACAGGAGGTCCCAGGACCTCAGAGCCCACATACCCACCTTACCCTCCCATTTCCAAGCACCAACCCAGACACCCCAACCAGGGCACAGCTCAATGATGACCCCAACTGGGGTAATGGTCACCAGGACTTGGGCAAAATGACAGCAAAGGCAACCTCACACACCCAAGCCCTTGCTTTTATTCTGGTGGACTGTCAATCCTCCAAACGTGCCAGTGCTTTAGGAGAAGAAAAACATAAAAGATCTTATTTTAATCTGAATCCATAGCAGAGAAAACAAGTTTTCATGAGTGCAATACTGTTTAGGGGGAATATTGTAGCTCCTTCCTCTTCCCCTAACATGATAGAAAGGTTCTATTAAAAGGGAAAATATCAGTTTCTTAAAGTAAAAATAATGATGCCCTTTCAAAATGAATACATGTCAGTCCAAACTGATGGCTTAAATTAAATATTAAAGATTAAAAAAAAAAACCTCCCTGAATCAGAGTTTGATTTATATAGTACTGTTCCTTCAGAGAGGATTTGTGGAAGCAAGAACTCAATCTGTGTTGTTCTTTGTAAAAGAAAAAGAACAAAATCAATTTTTATAAAGCAAGATTATTTTAGGAGTCAAGTTACGCCAGCTGTATCTGGGACATCTGTTTTTTCTCCTCCATCCTTTCTCTCATAAGGCAGTGACTCCAGAAAAGACTGAAAAGGAGCCCAGAACCTGCCCAAAACTAGGTTATTACTGCTTTTCTCAACGTGATTAGTTTTGTCTTTATTTCCATCTCACCTGTTTCCAGGTAACCTGAGCAGCAGAAGTACAGCTCCCTTCCCCACACCCATGTTTACCAGCAGCATCCCCGGTCCCATCGGGTGGTCTTTCACACTCTCCTCATTTGACTCTTCTCTTCATGCCAGTAGGACACACCACCAGCTGCATGGGCACCCAGCATCCAAAAAGCACCATATTCCCCAGAGGGACCCTGGGAACAGCACTGGTAACACTCCTTAAAGCCAAACCAATTATTTCTCCAGCAAACCCTGGACTCCTGAACAGGTAATTACAGGGTGATGACTACCGGTGTTTATGAGCCTTGCACCCCATTTCCAAAAACCAACACAGGCATTGATAATTCTTAATGGACTTTGGGCTCCTTAATTTCCTCCCAGGTTCTCTGGAAGGGATATTCACAGCCCCTAGCACTGTTACACAGGATTTTGTAAAACATCCCCATCTTTCAGGACCACATACTACAGCCAAGGAGACAGCAACCCAGATCCACTGGATCTGATGGACCAACTCCAGACCTAAACTGGGTGAGGAGGTGACCCAGGTGCTCAGCAACAGGTAGGAAAAGATGAGCGAGGGGAGCTGGTGCGGGGCTACAACAGGCAGTGTCGGGTGTGGGAGAGCTTGAAAGATGCTCCTCTCTCCATCACAGCAGGCACAAGCTGCCCATGGTGGTGGAAGGGTTAATCAAAGCACAAACAAGAGTTCCCATGCGGCCCTGTCTTGAAAAGGCTGTCTTTCACGGGTAGAAAAAATGAGAAAATAGCTGCTAAAGAGAGAGAAAAGATGTTGTATGGAAGTGGTGTTAGAGAACTCCTCTGGGCTTGCAATAAGTCACTGGAGCAAGTTTGTTCTTAAATGCGTCTGAAATGCCTCCAAAGAGAAATACGTTATTGTGGAGAAGGATATTTTTACAAGGAGCATGAAAGAGATTAGTTGCCAATAGAAGAGCACAGCAAAAGAAAATACTGAAAAACAACTGGAGACCATATTAGTGGTTATCACACAGGTCAGCAATCAACGTTAGAGTCTTGTTAATTCTACCATGCATTAATTTAAACATATTAAAAACTGAAATGGACTAAGGAAACCCACATAAGCATAATTAAATCCATTTATTCACCTGCTGCCAACTAATTTAGAGAAAGAGTTTTCTCTCCTCTCATCCTGCATCTGCAGCCACTTGTACAAGTGACAATCCTGAGTTTGCATCAGGATTCCAAACATCTGGAAAACCCAGAAAAATGTTCAGATCAAGTTGGATTTGGCTCTGTGACTGCAAACAGCAAATGCAAATCCTGTTACATGATGCACACTCACAGCAGGACAGAGACAGAGCAAGGGAACTGCTGGGACCTTTGGTAAAGCAACCGGCACAAAACTTGGCCTGGCTTTCCATCAAATGCCTCTGCTTCCTCTGAGCTCAGAAACAGAG
Source organism: Antrostomus carolinensis (assembly GCF_000700745.2). NCBI lineage: Eukaryota > Metazoa > Chordata > Aves > Caprimulgiformes > Caprimulgidae > Antrostomus > Antrostomus carolinensis. The sequence goes on from NW_010328538.1 coordinate 16,581, forward strand.
AGGCTGAAAGGTTGTCCTTGCTTGTTACTGTTTTCTCCATGTTTATTTTCTCCCCAGAAAATGCTAAAATACTTATCCAGCTGCTGGTTTGTAATGCTGTCTACACCAAAGAGACTGGAACTATTTTATAGCTCTTTTAGAAGTTTGGGTTTTTTGTTAAAAAAAAAAAAAAGAAAGAAAGAAAAAAAGAAAGAAAACCGAGGATCTGGATAACCAGGTAAACTTGAAGTTATCTGAAGTGCTGTTAGGCAAAACAAAGGGATTTTTGTTAAAGCAGAGATGTGCCTCTTGCATATATTACTATGTGCCTTCCTGCATGCTTACAGATGCGGATGCTAAGGCTGCAGAAGTTTATCAGGGATCCAGCCTGATCCATGGTACTTGATGCTGAGCAAAATAGCCCTTAAAAACCGAAATAAACCCAACAAAACCAGAAAACCCACACTGGGAAACTTGAAGTCTTCCTAGACAAACCATCCCAAAGCTTCATCCAGCTCTACATCACCTAATGAAGCCAAAACCTTCAAATCTTACACAAAACCTGTCAGCCTCAACTCAGAGACTTCAAGAGACAAAATCCACTGGCTTCTAAAGGTTAATTTCTAGGCACATTGGAAGATACTTTATGTGCATGGCTCGGTTGGCTCCATTATTAATTTAGCAGGTTACAGACTGTTGGTACATTCTCACCATGCTCTGCACCGGGACGTTAAGCTGTGGGAATTTTCCTCTCGACACTGGCATTTCATTATCTGCTTCTGTTGATTATTCAAATTGCATTAGATGTCAAGGCTTGCTAGATTCAAAGACCTCACTAAGATGAAGGCAGTTATATCCATCACAGACAACGCCAAGGAAATGAGTACCCTCCCTCAGGATAAGAAGTGAATGGTATGATGTAAAATATATCCACACCATGCTTTATTTAAAAGTCTCTTGAAGTGTCATAATAGCTTAGATTTAATAGAGGGAGGCAGGGAGGAGGGGGAAATCCATCCAGTTTCAAGATCATGGTCTACAGCCAGAGCTCAGTGAATTGCACTGTTCTTTGACCCTCACGTGTATAATTCATACCTAGCTCACCTCTGCAGTGCAGACACACTCCAACCCTGTAAAGTGGGAGGCATTTATGCAGCAGAGGAACAAACTAACTAAGAAATTACACTTCCATCTCCCCCACCAAAGAGATCTTGGTCCAAGAGTAGGTCCACTCCCCAGCCACCTTAGCAGCTTGAAACATCCTTTATGGATAAATTACAGCTGAACCCGAAGACAAAGCAGCCCCCATGGCTGCTCCAGCCTGATCTGCAGCTCCAAGGGAGCCTCATCCTTCCTGCCCACGAGATCTTCTGCATCAAGGAAAGCCCTGCCCAGGGACTCCACGAGCAGCAGCTCCTCAGTGCCCCATCCCCTGCCTGCCCCGTGCAGAGGGAGACTCTCCAAAGCAGAGATATTTGATCCCAGGCACAAACAAGGGAGAAGAGCCTGCACAGCCAGAAAACTGCATTTGCTTTTGTCATACACACACACAAAAAAAAAAAGAAAAAGTAGTGGAGATTGCCTAATCATTCTCTTAGCTAACCATTTTAACCTCATTTTGTCCTACTAAGTGAATATCTTACATGATTCCTGTGCTAAAAGCAGCTGAATGTCAGAGACATTGATCTTGGCTCCAGCCTTTGTTTTTATAGCGTTTGGATCTCCTCTGTTTTGGCACCATATCATTGGTTTCTATTAGTGTCCAACTGCCACTTTCTGGGTCTTTTTTTTTGCTTTCTCACATTGCTCAGCCCTTTGGAGGGCAAGTGCCAGTCTAAGTACTTGGGACAGATAAATGGCCATGGGAGGACACACTCCTGGTGTCCTTAGAGCATCCTCCCCATGCTTCCAGGGGAAAAGTAGGTACCAACAGGATGGTAAAATGATTTCCACATGGATTCACTGCCTCATTTCTGTACTGAAATGACTACAGACGTCACTGCCATCGGGTGCCCACCCACCCACCAGCACAGAGGAACCAACCAATACTGGTGATGAAGCAGGAGTTACACCCCAATCTTCCTGGCTTTTAAGAACAGTTTCAGTTTGAGAGATGACAACAGCTCTGTCAAATGAGAGAGGGAAAAGCTTCTGCCCCATGCTCATTAAATGATTTTTTTTTTTTTTTTAAATAACCTCTTTCTGCATTCAGAACATCCTCATCCTTGTATTTCTGTTACCTTCTCCCAAAATACTGGACACTCTCTCCAGCTCCCTGCATGCTCTCTAGAAAACAAGTACAAAGTATTTTCCACTCCTTCTATGATGATATACTGTATAAAGGCACATTAATCACAGAGCTCACCTTCATTTATTCATGCCATTATAGACAAGAAATGTTCTTTGGTTTTGAAGGTTTCTTTATCAAATGAAGGTTGAGGTGCCAAAAGAGAAAAAGAAAGAAGAAAATGGAAATAAAAAAGCTACATCAAAATATTAAACATGGGAGAATATCAAGCCAATGCACTCATGGATTTCTTGCCAAAATCACTTGAAAGACTTTCACAACTGAAACCAGGACAGAATAAAAGGACTGAAAATACTAAATGAGAATGCTGAACAATTAAAAACAAAATAAAAAGTGAACAGAAATGCTGACTGAAGAAACTTAGCTGTGATCCCAAGGCATTCCTGTTACCCATGAGAGCCCAAGACAGGGAAGGAGGCAGGAGTGAACTCAAATAACTTTTTCCCCATTCTCAAGACCATAAGACACTATGGAAAGGAAAAAAAACACCTACTCCCAGCTCCTGAGAGAGGAGGGTCTCCATGGGCTCTGCATCTGGGCATTGGATCTGCAACAGGAAAACCATTGACCTCCCATCTGTCCCTTGCTGTTGTGACACCGGGGGGGACATGTGCTGCTTCCTTCTGAGAAAGATCAGCCAATGAAGGTCAACCCAAAACGCGCATTAACTTGGAGGGAAGATAGTGTCCCAAGATCACAAAGCTCATTTGAAGATCAGTAGAAGTAAAGAGGATTGCTGGTGCTTGCCCATATCAAGGGCAAGCAAGGAGTTTAGCAGCTTGCAGACAAAACTGTGTACCAGCATTCCTTCTAGCCCTTGGCAGAGCAGATCCCCTTGGTCCAGGCCAGCTGAAGCAGAGGGAGATGGTTTTAATAGAGATCTGAGTCTGGGAGAGCAAAACACCCTCACCCACAAGCTGCTGAGCAACAGTTAATTTGCAGCCTTTCCAACCACAGGGCCAGGTGCAAAGCTCTGTCCTTCTGGGAGACGTTTTGGGGAATTCCTACTCCCCAGCCATCAGCTCTCCTCACTGCCAAGAAAGATGTTTTTACAGTTATTTATCCTTCTCGCTGTGGAAGGCAACACAGACTGATCTTCTTTTGCCATCTTTTGGAAAACAAGGCTGTCAACACAATTGTGTCAGCCCAGGAGCAGAGGTCTCGCATCAGTTGGGTGTCCTGGCACTGCTGAACAAACAGAGGAGCCTGATTTTCCATTGCACATTGGTATAAGTTCACCATTAACAGAACCAGAGGACACTACCCTGTCAGCATTTCACATCCAGCCACAAACCATAACCCCCAGGTGCCAGGCTCTAAAGGAACAGCACCTTCTGCAGACGTCTAAAATCAGTGGAAGGGACAAGCATGGTGCTAGCTGGGAATTACAACAAGCAAATGTAAATTAGTTCAGATTCAGGGCTTGGGGACAGTCAGCAACCCTTTCCTGAGGAGCAAATGGGGATGAGAAGTATGAAAGCAGAGAGGTGTGAATGGACCCAGCATTAGGTCCAGACCATCTGCCAGAGAAGCCCACTCACTTGCCAGCTCAGCCTGCTTTGAAGATCCCTCAACACCAAGTTTCAACTCAAGAGCACCAAAGATGAGTAACAGATGCAGGTTAGGGAGCAAACAAAAGAAACCAAGAAGGTGCAGTGAAATGCAAGAGCTTCTTGTTGTCCATACTAAGAACCTAACCAGGCAGAGAGGTCTGTGAACATCTCCCACTTAAAGATGTTATCCACACAGACACCCATCATTCTCAAAACCCAATCAGGCCTTGCCTACATCAAAATGCCAGAGTGAAATAAAGGTGTCTGATCCAAATTTGTGCCTTCCAGCATTTCCATAACAGACAGTGTGATTTTTGACAGAACTGTGATGCGTGAAGTTGAGATTCATCTGCAAACTGCAGATGATGACGACATGATTAAAGGAGGAAGAATCACTCTTGGAAACAGTGGCTTTAATCACTTAGTTTCCATTCCTTGAATGCTTACTAATGTAAAGTCTGTTCTACAGGCCATTTGCAAGTGACCAAGGAAACCTAAGTTGCCAGTAATTTCCTGTAACAGCCAGAAAACACAATAAGTGATAGAAGCAGAAGGTGAATGCAAGTTATTAAGTCTTCCAAAACTCCTTGTTTAAATTCCAAGTTGGCCATTATTTTGTAGTTAATCTTCTGTCCGTTTGTGGTGATGAGGGAGGCAGATGTTTAATTAGTTTTAACAAAAAATTCCATTAAAAATTGTCTTGCTTCTACTGAACTAGATTTATAACCTGTGTAGACAGAGACAATTGAAAAGCCAGAGAAAAATATTCTGTGGGGAATCCAAGAAAATCTGTATCTCGGAACATTTTCTCCTGCACTCAGGGACCTTCAAGGTCTGTAGACTCGGATAGAAAAAAACATGTGCATTTTTCAGCTGTCACCATCACTTATTCACTTAACAAAGGAAAAAGAAAAGCATAATTACTCATGGGTCCCTTTTTAATTTGCAGGGTTAGTGATGTTTAAGGAAAAAAAAAAAGAGAGAAAGAAAAACACACTGATGAATTACCCCCCTGCACTACAGCAGTAAAAGACAGTGGTGTTTCCAGGCAGGTGGGTCCAGAGGGGAGTGCTCAGGAAACATCACAACCCACAGAGTTATTCCAGCCTAGTGCTAACATCACAGGGTAGCATTCAGTTTGCAACCCTCCACAGTTTTTGTTTGCATGTTTTTAAGTAATATTTTGCTCAGGGACTTTTTTTTCAATGTTATTCTGCCCAAATGATCTCATCAAGGCAATTTTTATACCCACTCTCCTTGTGTACAACTTCCCCAGCATCCTCAATTCAGCAGATCCAGCAAGCTAAGATTTTTTTTCTGTACAAAAAAAAAAAAGATTCCAAACTATACTAAGGCCACTTTTTTTTTTTTTCTCTAAATAAAAAACATCCTTTCATCATAACCCCCCCAGCTGCAATAAGAAAACCCTCCATGTGCAGCCAAATTGTTGTTAACAAATAACTACAAGCAGTTTCAAGCTAATGTTTTGCAATCATGTGTTTTACTATTATTCTGTTAAGCACAGAAAGACCTATGGTCCTGGTTATTTTGGCTTTCCAACCCTCCCAGTGCTCCACACATACTGCTGGGACTGAGAACAGATCCATCCCCAGAAGGCTACTAGAATTATTTCCCACTTGTTGCAATTTTCTTCCCTCTTCTCCTAATTAACACTGCTGTGAAACTCAGTGCTCTCCCTTAACCTAAAAAATTTTAACATATGCAATAACATCAGCAAACCTCACAATTAATTTGAAAATACCAATAAAAACATATTTGGGAGCATTATACAGCCATATCAATGTAAATTGATAAATATAAACCAGATAGGGAGCTGGAAGGACTTGCTTTTGATCAGAGAAAATGCCACTAAGCACAATGAGACTATGGACTGTTTCAGGCTGCATTCTCATGTTTTCCCATATGAATGGGGGAGGGGAGAAGAAGAATTGCAAACATTGTATTCAATGATTTCAGCCTTATACAAAATTGAAATTTTTGTCTTCTTTAAATAACACTCCCCTTTTTGCCACAGTGAGCAGCAAAATACATTAGCCAAGACCATTTTTTAAACTACTGTTAAGAAAAAGAGATTTTTCTAGTAAACACAATCTTGTGTTTAGGCTGGGCCTGAGAAACATCCACTAAAACCATCCAAAGAGAAAGATGTAACAACAGTAGAGCTTTCCTTCATGCAGGAAGAAGTCTTACCTGGAGGAATTCCAAAGCAAGCTGTCACTGGAGAGTTTCAATGAGCTAAATTGTCTCCCCAGGGTCATCCCCAGCCCTTCCCAGGTGGTTCAGATGCATCTGACAGGAGATTTTGGCCTCTTTGTCAGCTGGAATCAGGCATCTGAAGAGTTATTGCAACACCCAGCACCTTGGTCCATAATGGTATTGTTAGAGGTTGCATCATTATTTGTCCACAGCCTGGCCCTCACCACCAAACCTCACCAGCACCAGGAAGGCAGCCTGCAAAGACTCACATCTGATGAGGGATGGGAGCTGTGGGTCAACGTACTCAGGAGCAAACCTGGACAGAAAGGGTTTCCTGTGAGGAGATATCATGGAGCTCTGCCTCAAGGCTGTTCCCTGCTCAGAAACACCCAGGCAGTTTAGATTATCCCCCTCCCTTTCTAAAATGTGTCTTGTACTTGTGCCCAGGACAGGAGCAGTTTAGATAGCACAAGTAGAAATAAATGATAACTATAAAGCAAATAACAGCAGCACAGAGGGAACAGAGTCTCCCAGAGTGTGTTAAGACAGTGTTAAGAAACATGGAACAAGCTGCACTGAATATCAGATCGGGAAGGATGGCTTTTTTCTTCCTCTTCTTCTCCCTGGTGAAAGCCCAAGGCATTTCTTGCTCAGCTCTGAGGCACAGTGCCAGCACCTCTTTTAACAGAGACTCATTTTCTGGCCAAGCATGGGGACTGTGAAACACTGGTTAATCAGAAAATGTCCTGCTGTCAATACTCCAGTGGGTGATGGGTTTTTCTATGCCACTTCTTTACCTCCCATGACAGTAACCTACAGGAAGTCCTGGCAGGAGGATTCTGTTTTCCCCTCCCTCCTCCCCAGCTCAGACACAGGTCCCCTTCCCTGAGCACATCCCATTTACCAGCCTTCCTCAGGGACACTTCCATCCTCATACTCTTCTGAACTTATCACTCCCATCTGGCACGTCCTGCTTCATCATTCAAGTAGTGGTTTGTAGGAAGGAGTGTGAAAGCACTCTGTGTGTATGGATTGGGGCTAAGGAAGCTGTTGAGAACTATTAATCAGAATAAAGAATGTATTTTACAACACCGTGTCATTTATCCGTTTGGTCTAATCAATGGAAATGGGTACAGAGTGCTGCTTGAAGAGGTCTGAAGTGCCCTGCATGGGCTAATAGGGCAGGACAGCAAAATATAAGGGAGAAATGCAATTGATAATAATGTTACAGCAGACCCAGGAATTTCCTTTATCTCAAACATCACTTTTCAAGGGGCGGGTGGATTCCCAGAGCATTGCTACCCCCCCCCAACACCAAGCAGGGCTAAGGTCCCTGAGCACAGGGAGGGGAAATGAAGAAAAACCCCAGGGATGTTGCAAAAAGCATGTTCAAGGCAGTGATGGAGTTTACAAAAGTTCAGGTTGTCAAGGGAATTGAATGTGGCCCCTGAGAAACAATCAAGGAACGCACATGATAATACAAAGATGCTGAGCAAGAGCCTTCAGGATCTAGACGACTTTGCCAGGATCCAGATGACTTTGGCAGAATCCAAAGCCAGCCCTAGGGTAAAGGAAACACTGCTGCCTAAACAAATGAAAGCAAGCCCTGAGATGCTGTTGGACATATAAAGCAGATGGCAAAAAAGGGCTCACTGTGGCAGCAGGCAGACTCCAAGCAAACCACTAAAGACTGGAAGATTATACCAGGGAAGAGTCACTGCATGCCCTGCTTGGCACAATCTCCATGGGCCACCACCTCAGACTGAGGTCTTTTCAATGCAGCATCCTTCATGGGAAGGGTCTTGCACAGTAGGAATGGAATAAAAAATAAGTATAACTTGATATGGTCCCAAAACTAAATGATCACTTAACTTCAATTTGCACTCAAAAAGGTAGATTTGGAGCTCTGGGACACAAATAGGATGACTAATACAAATGAGTTGATAGAAATGGAAATCACCCCCATCTGAAGTGGAAGTAAAACCCAGAGCTTAATGCACTCAAGTTAGGGGTAATTCCTGAGGATAATGATGATTAAAAAAAATAAATCTATCAAAGCATAAGTGGCAGTGTGTGCTAGGGAACAGCAAATGTAAAACTGTGTTTGAGAGAGGCCCATTAATCTGACTGCAGTAGTGTACAAGATTTCCTGAACAAGTTATGAAGGACACAATAATTAAAATATATGGTGGTTAGTGGCAAAGGGCATAAAATGTAGCATGGTTTTACAAAGGGAAGCTCATGCCAGACTGAATCCAATATCCTTCTTTAAAAAGATAACTGGTTTTCAACAGGGGAAATGTGGTAGGTCTAATCTATTTGGACATCTGTAAGGAACTTGGTAATAAAACTGCGTGGGAAATTGCCAGTTGGAACTAGAAAAAGGAAGAGTGCTACAAGAATTAGTAGCGGGTGAGGAACTCACTAAGAAGGTGACCAGGATACACACAGAGGGGACATGGATCCCCCAGAAAGCTCAGCTCTCCAGGACTGAGCTCAAGGACAGCCTTGTCTGGCACTTTGTGCCACCACTGGCTCAAGCAGGACAACTGCAAACTCTGAAGGCAACCTGGGCAGGAGAGACCAGCTCCAACAAGGCTGGACTCTACTGCCCAGGAACCACAGAGTTACCTCCAGAACTGGATTAATAGAGCACAATTAAAAAAAATTTCTTAATTCACAGTCATGCATTCAGCCACTAATAAGCATTTTTTGTCTGATAGGATTGCTCATCAATTAGAAAGAGAGTACATTAGCCCATCTCACAGTAGACACAAGCCACCAAACTACAAGTGGCCTTAAAAAAAAAAGAGATAAATTAAATCCTCAAATATACCAGCTCAGGGATTTCCACTAGAGTTAACCAAAACTTTTGCATAATACTACAGAAGAGAGTGGTGAGGTGCCCATTAAGGATAAACACACAGTTTCATCACTCATATTTTGGAAAATTTGAATGCCACCTGTCACTCATACATGCATGATGTCCTTTCCAGCTGTGACTATAAAACCATCATCTTGACATCAGTAATACTGTTAAAAAAACCCAAACACAAACAAAAAAACTACTACACTGACCAAAAAACCCTCAGCTTATGTTTGGCTGGAAACAGCCAGCAGATCCTTGCTGGTGACACACACAATCGCCAGCCCAGCATTCACCAGCCAAGAGCTTCATCCCACCTGGCACATACCAACTGCCAACAAAACATTTTCTCCATGTTATATTCTTGTCACAGAATCACAGAATGTTGGGGATTGGAAGGGACCTCGAAAGATCATCCAGTCCAATCCCCCTGCCAGAGCAGGAACCTAAACAATTTTACACAGGAAGGCGTCCAGGCGGGGCTTGAATGTCTCCAGAGAAGGAGACTCCACATTGTCCTCCCATCTTTTATCTTAGACTAACCTTAAAAAATCAAAGCCACTGCTGGTTTTCTATGGTTGATGAAATTCAATTCTCACATCTCAGGTACTTAATAAACCTACATGCAGAATGAGCTTTGTTCAGGGAATGTAACAATTTATTGTCCTTTGAAGTAGACAAGGACAGTGGTATAAATGTCCTTAATTTTAGAAAAGTTCTGTGGAAATTTTATGTCATAAAACATCCAGTTCCCAATGTTCCCCAAGCCTGAAGTACTCTCCACAGCTGCAAGGACTCTTCACAGGATTTCAGTCCATCCTCTGTGTCTTCTCTGCAAGATCAGTCACATCTCTGCAAGTTACAAGATGTGGAAGTTTGCTTCATGCTGACAAAGAGGAGATCCAGATACTCCATCCTCAGCTTTGAGCTATGGATGCTACTGGGGCACTGAAGGTGGACATCAAGCATGTGGCAAACCATCTGTGCCCCAAGAGGACCAGCAGCATTGTCCCCCCCACAGCTCAACTCACTCCATTGATGTTCTGCAGCATTTAAGGCTGTTCTCCATAACTGAAAGGGAACCCCTTGAAATCCGCTAGAAGTGTAGTTTAGAAAAAGATACCCACTGGCAAAGGGAAGGACTTAGACCATTCCCCTACTATCAAACAGAGAAACTTAGTGTTTATTTACAGCTATTAATCAATACCATGCTGGCACCTGTCCAACCCAACACCAATCTGCTGTGGAAAAGCCCAACACACAACTGCCTTGGGCCACGCTGGGCAAATCCAGTACCAAATAGGAATGACATTGGTCTGGATCATAAGCTGGCTGTGCTGCTGCTTGGGAGACCCTTCCACAAAGGCACTTTCTCCTTGCCTTGCAGGAGCATGCTTCCACCCTGGGTTTTCCCCAAGCACAGTGGCTCTTTCAGCTCCACGATCACAAGCCAGTGCTGAGAAGGCACATACAGAAAACTGTGCCTTCTCTATTAGCAAAGTGGCAGATACTTCAGCGGCATGAAAGTGTCTGTATGGCTATTAAAGAAATAAAATCAGGAAAGGCTGGTCACAGCAAGTGGTGCTAAACTGCTATAAAATTCAAATCAGGCTGCATTACATTGCACAAGCTTCCCCCCAAACCCACCCCAAGTAAGGTTATTAAATGGAAGTGACTGAAGTGCTGTAGAAGAAAGACAATATGAAAATTCCTGAGAAAGTCAATGCATAATTTTCCCATCTCAAGGCCATAATGTGGCAGCACTAGGAAGGTTTCCTATTTTGGAAACATCAGGCAGGCACATTCTGTCTCCATCCCAGCGTGCTCTAATCAAAAGCATCCTGATCTCAGGTTCA
>NW_010328538.1:27396-36556 GCF_000700745.2 Antrostomus carolinensis
TCAGAGAGATTAAAGAAGAGACCAGTCCTGCACCAAGCTGTCTTAGCCAGGTCTCCTACCCTCCTGAAAAACACGTGTCTTTGTGCTTTAATGTCTCCACCCACCGCTGCACGACCAGACAGGAACAATACAGAGAAGATGTGAGTAGTACGGCCAAACCAGGCTTCCCAGGACATCCCTCATGCAAGGATGCTAAAGATAATTTGGTTTAATGGCACTTTCTGTGGCATGTCTTGCAGCCTCTGGGTAGAGTGAAGAAAGCAGGCAGGGTGGGAAGGTGCTCAACCAGCCTGGAAAGTATCTGCAAAGAGCAACAGCACTTAAAATTAGAAGTTGGCTTTTCAACAGGAGACAGTAGGTGGTCCAGTCCTGGTGTAATTTATGGTTTAACTGTTTTAAAGAGGCTCAGTGATGCACCAACTCGCAGCTCTGCCCTCCCTGAAAGCAGAGGTTCAGACGTTGTGAAATGGAAATCAATGTCAATGAGCCACAGCTCACTTTTCATTACAGAAATAATGAATAAACAGCTACTCCTCACAAAGGGCAATAGGAAACTTTACAAGACCATCCACAATTTGAATTGTAACAAGCTTAGAATATATGAATACCACAAGCATTTGATCTTTCATGACAGGGAGAAGAATATTAATTTACTGCTGAAGAATATTTTGGGTTTTTGCCTCCTGTGATAAATATCTCAGAGAAAATCAAATCAGTTTGCATTACTACCTGGATATCATCAGATCACACTGAGGTACCATTCAGAAGGTAATTGAATAAAGTTTTTAATCTTAGATGACATTCAGACACAAGTAAACAGTTTTCTCACTATTAAAAAATATCACTCTTACTTAACAAGCAGCAGATGCAGTGGCAGCATTTAAAGAGATTGCAGTATTAAGCAGGACAAAGTGACAGAGCTGACAGTATCTCTTCAGTGGTCTTTAGAAAGCAAAGTTTACTTGCAAACATTAAAGTCACTGTCTCAGCAGCTCTCTGGGAAAGATCAGCTATACATGGAGATGGTCAGAAATTTATAGAAGACAATTCAGTTTTATTTGCAGAAAGTTAAATATAAGATTTCAAAAAGACACAAGAAAAACTGATATAGTTTATAAACCAATCTCTATTTCTCTTAACTATTCTCATACTACTATTAGCTTTTGGGGAGAATATAAGCATCTTATCCTAAGAGTTAATATTTAGTCTGAAATTATAACTATGGGAAATACATAACCTTGGTAATTGGGGGGGGGAGGGGGTTTCTGCTTATCCCTGTAAAGGGATATCTTGAAATATTTCCATTGAAAAACTGTGATAGCTTTTACCAAAAGCCTTCTTTTAAACAGATGAAGAGCACACTGTTTCTAACACAAGGGCAGCTTGCTTCAGCTGCTCCCAGTCTCCCAGGTGCCCTCTCCAGTGTCTGCTCCAGCTGAACCCTCACAGCCCTGCAGAGAGCACATGGTGATAAACCTCAATAAAGTTTATGGGATCACTAACAAAACACCCACAATTAAAGCTCCAGTTTTCTTCATACCCTGCCTGTAATCAGCGATTTGCTGCCTGCAGGCCCCCATGCCCGCCATGTAGGGGGAGGACAGGCTGCAGTGCTGGCACAGAGAGAAGATGCTGATCACCCCAGACCCATAGCAACCATCACAAAAGCAGCACCAAAAAAGCCTGCCTGAGGGTGTTTTTTCCCCTCTCTGGCTTTTGGTTGAGCCCTCTTATAACACAGCCCTCACTTACTCATGCCCATCCTCCCGCTGAGCTGAGCAGCACTGGGGAAGCTGGGCCAGCTCCAGTGCTGGTGTTCAACACTGCCTCTACTCATTACCTTTTGGGGAACATCTGCCCTTCCAAGGACTTAAGGAAATCAGTATCTACAAATATACTACAAATCAGGTCTACAAATATAAGTGAGTCACAAGGCTTCTAGGACAAAGCACTATATTTTATTTGAACCATGATGCAGTCAGAAAAAAGAAAAAGCAAAATAGGAAGGAACATCCTTGCCTGGAAGCCTCCCTCACTGCTTCTTTTACCTTAATACAGATATTGCAAACCTCCTTCTCTAGACACATGAACTTTTAAAGAGCTGGCAGAATTTGCTGAACACTGTAAAACTGGCTCCACATCACCACAACAGTTCCCACAGAATAACCATCCTACAATAACCTCCACCTGAAAGAGACGTTGCTGTCAAAAAAACAGCGTGCCTGCAAAATTCCCCCAAGATGAAGGCAAAATGCAACAGTCCACAGACAACCAACAGCCTCTAGGTTAGTGCTGAGTTCACCCAAGATCCCCGAGGGCTTTCTTCAGACATCTCAGCTCCTGGCTGAGGCCTCCCCCTCACCACTTAAACTATACATCAAAATATACCCTGTCCTGCTGCCCTGCACCAGGCTCAGTCCTGCTTAACCTGCATGGTGCCCACTATGTCCCCATGCGTTTGGGAAACTCCTGCAGTCAGAATTGCTCTCTGTTGAGAATGGTTAACAATCCAATTAGCTTAAAATTGGCTGTTTTTAAGGTGCAAGGCGAGAAGATATTTAAGTCAGGAGGATTCCTCTTCTTTAATTAACTTTGGTGGAAAATAAGTTTTCAGATCAGGTATGGATATGTTTGGTTTGGTTCATTAGATTTCTTAATAAACACATTAGCTGTAACATACTATGCTGAGCTTAATTGCACAGCTATAACAAAATTCAATAAAGAACATAGTTAACAAATGGCTAAACTGCAATTGCTCCTGTTATTGCTCCTACGAGTTATTACAGCTGGTACTGGTCATCTGGTTCCCCTCGAGTCCGAGCAGAGCATGGATTGCATCAACCCATAAGAGAGGCAGGAAGGGGAGAGACTAATATACACTTAAATAATTGCATAGTGGGGTTTTATACATTTCAATTTCTGTTAACACTCCTTCCCATGGAGAACAAACAGCTTCAGCTGGCTCGGTCCATGCTTCTCCCACCCAGGAGTCATTCTGTTCCCTCACCCAGAGCTGAGCTCACTGTGAACTTAACTGCAGAGATGCTCCAAGCACTGAGGACCAGTCCTCCTAAGCTCTTCAGTAACACACCAGGACAGAGGATCACAGCATCAGTCACTCCTGTAGGGCTCACTCATAGGCTGGGGAAGAGTCACAAATCATTTTACTCTGCAGGTCAGTACGTGGCTTTAAGCATTTTTGTTCATGAGCTAGAAACTCTTGGAGGGAAGAGCAGAGAGCAGGAGGAAGAGGTACCACCAACACCTCCCTGCTGCCATGGAGCATGCCATCTCTGCTGTAAGGGTCATGAAGGTTTGCCCAGTTTCCCCAGCTGTAGGGCACAGCCAAGCAAAATGCACACTTTTTTGTTCAGTAGTAGCATTATCGGAGCCTCAGACTGTTTCTTGGGTATTACTTAACCATGTGCTGTGCACAACTTGACTGATGAGGAGCACTCATTTTGCAGCAAGAGGAACTGATGTCTCCACATGCATGACATTCCTTCAGCAAGAGAGGAAAGCCAGAATGGGGCTGTTGGAGAGTCATCCCAGCATGGTGCTAGTGCAAAGCAACTGATGATGCAGGAGCCTGGCAAGGACAGAATGGGCAAGACTCTGCAATCCCCTGTACTGAAAGCAGCACAAAGCAGCTCTGCACACACAGAGTTTTGCTGGAGGAGATGTGTCCCACCCCAGGGAGCCCTCTAGATCCCAACCTGTGCAAGTCCCACACTTGATACAGGTTGACCCAGCCAAGGCAAGGAGTAGTAGTGACAGAGGTATGAATAATTCTGGTTTTGTTTGACACAGCCTCAAATTTCTATTCCTCCTGATAAGCTGAGCAGCAGCAGTTTATCACTGTATATGTGTATATATATAGAACACACACTCACGTGATGTGTGAGATGGACATCTTCCTTCTCTACCCATATCCCTCAGTCAGCACACAAATTAACCTCAGTCAATCAATCATTCAGCTATCAGCACCTATCACCATCTATTAACTCCAGAGTTAAGATAAAGTTTGGATACAGGCCTCTAACCTCTGGCTGGTGCAAATGAGTTTACACAGCCCTGTACTTTGGCAATCCCATGAGAAGCAATAATACCGACTACCTCCGGTTTAATGATGAGCACAGACTGCGTCTCCGTACTTTTATGGATACCCTGGAGAAAGGTGAGGGGAAAATGCACTCCATAAGCATACTGATGAGTTATATAGAAATGCTCCCAGTATCTATTAGACCCTCTAATATGATTTAGTCTATTAAGGGGAACACGGGCTGGATGAATTACTGTTCTCCATTCATTTTATGAGCAGTAGACAGAGAGGCTGTGGACAGAAGGAAGTTCTCTGACTAAAATTTAATCAGACAGAAGACAGTCCACAGGGGTTTTGCTGCTGTTCCACCCATAATTCCTCAAGAGGAGAAAAATGATCCTTCCTCAGCTATGCTGGTAGAAAAGAATTACTGCCACACTGGGGGTGAGGGTTGAGGGCATTTTCTCCACAAAATAGACTCAGAGCTGTTCATTTGCTTTTGCCTCTTACCAAAAGCCAATCATGTCCCAAGCCATCCATTGCACATACCCTCAAAATGATGTCATTTGTTCCACTCCTTGGTAAAGTCCATTTTGGCCTAAAACAGCAGCAATTTAGCAAAGCAAAATAAACTCAACTTCTTTTGGTAGATGAAGCGCATTAGTCATGGAAAAAATCTGCAGTTTTCTTCCCTCCACTTGGAATTGCAGCTTGTACTTGGCCTCAGGTGGTTCAAAGCATTTATGTTTGGAAATACTGGTTGTCTGCTAGTAAAATTGTGCATTGTCACTCAAGGGAAAGGGCCAAAATTCTCCCCAAAGATTTTGTAGGCATCTGGTGCCTGGCTGACCATACAGTTCACCAGACCACACAGCCATCTGAGGAGGCATCACCAGTGACTCAGCGGCTATCATTTCCTCACTATTTCATGAATATTCTCTATTCAAAGGTGGTAACAAACAGCAGAGGGGAATAACCTGTTTTGGTTGTGTCAGCAGAAAGCCTGGAGAGCATCAATTAAGGTCAAGGGAAAGATTTAGGATGACTAAGAGCACAGGAGCAGTCAGCAGCAAAATATTGCCAATTAACATAAAAAGTGCACAAGATGTTCATTCTATTTAAGCTAGTTAAATATTGAGATTAAATGTTATGAACTATTAAATAAAATTAAAGCAAAAATTAACTGCCATGCATGCTACGCTTCGCCTTATAATGGCTTATTAGCAGTGCTCACTAAGAAGCACCACCCCACACACACCACCGATGCTGCTCCCTCCCAGGGTCTGCCTGCAGTTAGCTCCTGTGCATCAGGCTCCCAGAAAAGCTAATGGGCAAGTGCTCAGACCTTGTGGTTCAGGAGTCTAGCCTTGCCCATCTGAGCTAGAAACAGCTGGTGGTGCATAATAACCAACAACCATCACCTCAACATTTCAAGTGACAGTGCTCTTTTCAGAGCAGCTTTATAATCCCCCCTCTACCACATGCTCGCTAATTAGTCACTCCTAAAAATACATCCTTTGCCCTGGAGACCAAGAGGATTAAGTCAGATTTTTTTTTTTTTTTTTTAAGATGACATGATATTTTTATAGGAAGAAAATTTGGTAAATATATGGAAATGAACAAGCTCTCCAAAAAGGTTCTTTAATTTTAAGTGAAGACTGTTCTGCATCACCAGCTGTTTATATGCACTGATTGAAGGCTGAATTGACAAGGGATAATTGCTTATTCTTCCTAATATATGGTGAATTACATTTTTCTGACTCAGCACATTGTGCTGATGAGAAGCCTGGCAAAACTTTTGTGACAGAATCAGTTTGGAGAGCAGGAGCAGGTCACTTCTCTATATTGACTGCACCTGCCTCACCCCAAGCCCTGGAGAGCCATGCTGAGTCCTGAAGAAAGCCCCCAACACCACTCATGAGGGCTGGGTCTCCATGGCTCTATGAAATAGTTCAGCTAACAGTGCTACAGAGGTGCCAGTGAATCATCCCTGGTGCAAAATCTGAAATCAAGGGAACACAGGCATGTTCCAAGTGTACAATAGGACCAAAGTTCAAAATTGGAAGAGTTTTAAATATTAACAGTATTTGCCAGTCAGGTGAATGTAAGCTCTACTTAAGACTATGAGCATTTAATAATGCTGATAAAAATTAGCAAAGGCTGATCATTGCTTTGTAGAAAATACAGTACAAGGAATGAGCGGAAGGAGGATTTAAAACCCCTGTAATATTTGAAAGTAAAAGATGTTTATCAGGGAAAAGGTTTTTCAGAAAGAGTTTTATGGATTTGACAAGTGCATTTGGAAATCTTTTCAGAAGTCTTGAAAATTAAGTTGGAAGAATTTATTATTGGGTGCCCTCAAGTCCAACTGATTCTCCAAGCTCATCCCAAGAGCAGCAATGCCTCCTCAGTTTAGCATTACTTGCAGGGTGGTACGAGGTCTTATCAGAGAGGAATCAAGGTCAGATACCATCAACTAGACCAGATCTTAAGATGGAGCAGTACTGTCCTTGCAGTGGCACTGCAGAGTCTCAGCAAAAGGAAGAGCAGCACTAACAAGACTCAGACTAATAGTCACTTTGGTAAGTGGAAAGGACAGATAAGCCAGAGGGAGGGAAGAGTCTGTAACAGCAGGAGAAGTGGTCCCAAGCAGCAGCAGAAGCCTTAGGACACCCTCTAAACCCCAACATCCCCAGGGCTCCTTATCCAGACTTCAGCAGTGTGTTTGCCTGGCTGGAGAGGTGGAATAGACCTGCTTCATCACCGCAAGGACAGACCCTTATGTTCAATGCCAATGACTTGACATGCACTGCTAAAGCCTTTGCAACGCAGCAGGGAAACACAGCACATGTAAAACATCACCGTTATAGGTTTCTGCTGTTTGAGTCATGGAGACAAGAAGGGGAAGGTAGAAAGCTGTGAGGCTGGCTTGTGTCTTCGAGGTATTTTAGGGCTCCAGCAGTGATGCCCAATTAACACAAACAGCCAGTGCCAAGAGCACTCCCAAAGCATCAGGTGCAAAATACAGACATCAGCTTACCCTCACCATACAGTGTGTTTTCCAGAGGCTCTGCTGCATCTCACCAAGTAGAGTTGTTTTCTTAACCTACTGCTGTAGGCTATGGGTTTAGAAGCAACACAACAGAAGAGAGGAAAAATGAGGATAACGCAAAGAAAATAATCCTGCACTTGCTCTCAAGGAAACTTCTGTCTCATTCATCAGTCAAGAATGAAATGGCCATGGCTGTTCAGCTTGGGTTTTGCTGCACTGCCCCATGAAGTGAGGCACATTTAGCCTGCACTGACTTGCTTGGCATGCTAGGGAGGGGGTTATTGATATATAGCCAATAGAGAATAGGTATTTTGAGATCCATTGAGGACTTCTGACAATGGAGGCTCTGCAAGAGGCTGTGTCATGTACAAAAGAAGGATGTGATTGCAAGACATAATGCTGCCAGCACAGGTAAGATGACCAGCAAGGACACAGCCCAGGTCCCTGAACACGTGTGCTGCCCTCCATCTGCACCAAGACCATAGCACAAAGCATGGTTCCCCAAACTCCAGCCTCAAGGTGGGACCTCAGTGCACACCACAGCCCATCATTACCACTGTCAGACATGGGAGCTCAGAGCCCAGTGCCTGCAGCAGTGACACAACCAGTATGATTCTCTCAGCCTGAACACACTTATTCTTGAAGGTACAAATGAAAGCTGCAAGGTGAGGTGTCTTCATGCTGTACAGACCTCAGCCTATCAAGGTGAGGTGCCTCTGCAGTCAGCTGCTGTATGAAAACAGACTTCTCTGTCAGGCTTAGATCCTAGCAGCCTAAGTTCAGCCAATCCTGCTACCTGGCAAGAAAAGCAAGAGAGGGACAGGAGATCAGGGAAAATAGGAAATCAAAGATGCTTCCTCTGCTCTTCAGAGTAGGAGAATTATTGAAGTATGTCCATAACCTCAAGAGCTCTCCAACTGATACTCATGAAAATGAGTTACGATGCATGCTTAAGCCAAAGAAATTACCCATGGCTGTTTAACCAGCTTTTGTAGCTCAGAAGATGAGACACAGTTAAAGCCCAGCTGCATTGCTGAGCAGCTTTCCAGCTCCCTCATTGCAATTTTTCTTCATGCTGTAGTTAATGGGTCACAAGGATGGAAGCTCACATCTGTGGGCTAGTCAAAGTGCTTGACGTCAACCTGTGAAATGGAAACA
Organism: Antrostomus carolinensis; assembly: GCF_000700745.2. Classification (NCBI taxonomy): domain Eukaryota; kingdom Metazoa; phylum Chordata; class Aves; order Caprimulgiformes; family Caprimulgidae; genus Antrostomus; species Antrostomus carolinensis. The sequence goes on from NW_010328538.1 coordinate 35,649, forward strand.
CATGGCATGGGTGTTTGGGGGATAGCTCAGCTGATTGGCCTCAAGATTTTCTCATTTTGTACCTTATGCAAGCTCATTTCTGCAGTGATCTGACTGACAGTAGCTGGCAGTAGAGGGACAAGGGGGTTGGACTGCCTTGTCCATGCTGGCCAGGATGAATACCTGCTGCAAGAGCATCAGGTGAGCTGTTAGGTGATAGGGAACAGGAGGGGTTAAAGGCCACTCCAAGGCAGACAAGTTTGGCATTACAATAGGGTACATCTAATTAGGACCACAGGCTGGTGAGAAGAGAGGGTCTAAGACCCACAGCACAGCAGACAGCTCAAGTGAAGCTGTTTTGGTTTACAGGGGCTGCTGGTTTGATCCAGAGTCCCTAGGAACATGCAGAGCAAAAGGCTCAAAGGAAATCTGAGAAAATAAGTGTGGATAGTAAGTGTGCTAGAGATGCAGACCATGTAATTGCACCTGTCTGGCTTAAAGACAGAGATAATTGAACTTAAGTTCATTAAGGGTCTAACACAAGATAGCCAATGACCTCAAGTGTCAGCACTAATTAGCAAGTCAGAAATTAGCTCTTCAGGTTCAATACTAGTTTGTTTTGCATGTCAGGATCCCAACAGAGCAGCTTGGGCACAATTGAGAATGGGAAGCAAGCAAGATTTTCCTGCAAACTCATCTGGAAAGGACAACACAGGGAGACAAGGGAAAACCAGGAGATGAGCCAGAGCACTCACAGCAGAGACTTGCAGCCACAAACCTGTCTTAGCTTTGCAGCAACTGGGAGATGCCTCTCTCCATGCAGTAGCTCTGGCTTATTACATTAGCTTTACACAGTGCTGCACCCTGCCTAAAGATGAGTCTTCCTCATATCTGATGAGGAAGATGACTGATGACAACCAACATGGCTT
>NW_010328539.1:0-35865 GCF_000700745.2 Antrostomus carolinensis
CCGGCTGTTCTGCTCCGGTACCGCGGTCATCCTCCCCGGGGCCTGTTCTCGTCTCCCCGGTACCGTGCCCTGCCATCCTCCTCCAGCACCGTGAGCCCGACCTTCCCCAGTACCGTGCTGCCCCACCGGGGCCTGCCTTCCTCAGGGCCTCCTCCTCCTCCGGTACCCTGTGTCCCTCCCCGCTGCTGTGGGGCTCCCCCCGGGGCTGCTCCCACCCCCCTCAGGGCCGTGGGGTGCCCCGGGGCCGGTTCCCCTTGCTGGGTCTCAGCTGTGTTCTCTCCCCGCAGGTGGAGGATGCTCTCTCCTACCTGGACCAGGTGAAGATCCGCTTTGGCAGCGACCCCGCCACCTACAACGGCTTCCTGGAGATCATGAAAGAGTTCAAGAGCCAGAGGTAAAGCCCAGGGCTGCTCAGGGGGCTCCTCTGCCTTTGCTGGGTCCCTCAACCTTCACACCATCTTTCCACCTCTGCAGACACACAGACCACCCTGCTGGCCTCTCCCCCAGCAGTGCAGTTATGGACACAGGAGGTGGTTGGTCTCTATCCTTCCCATCATTTTCCAGTGAATAAATCCACAGGAAAAGCCAAATCTATTTTTACTTCCCACTCTGAAATGCAGATCTGGAGAATAAGTAAAGAAGCTGGAGTGCAGAGGCTCTCAGTGACCTGTCAGCCCCAGAGGTGGTGGCTGTCTTGCCCGTTCTGGCCTCATCTCTCCTCTCTTTGGGTAACACTCCCAGTATGAGGCTGCAGTGGATGGTGGTCATTCCCTCTGCTTGAGCTAATTTCTAAATCTGAGGTTCCCAAACTTGCCTGTTAAAAAATTGCATCTCTAAGAAGCCAGGTGCTTTCACATACCTCTGTGATTTGCTAAGCTTACCTTGTATTTCTGATTCGGTCACAAGTAATAAATTCTTCTCAATTTTAGCATTGACACACCTGGAGTAATCCGACGTGTTTCACAGCTTTTCCATGAGCATCCCGACCTCATTGTAGGATTCAATGCTTTCCTCCCTCTGGGCTACAGGATAGAAATTCCAAAGAATGGGAAATTAAGTATACAGTCACCTTTGAATAGTCAGGTAGGTTATAGAGCTCATATTCTCTAAATGAATTCTGTTACATGGCTGGCTATACACATCTCTTGCACACTTTAGGCTACGTAGATCTATGTGGATTGCATGTTGCTAAAGTTTTTACATGGTTTTCAAAGTCTGTGATATATAAATATAATATAAATTTAAATATTTATTCTCAAACCAGTTGTTAGTTTAGGTTTAGCATACACAAAAATGATATCCCTGCGTGAAGTGCCACTTCATCTCCAAATACTTCAGTCAGATTTGAAAACTGAAATTGTCATTGGCTTGACATATTTATACAGATTCTCAGTACGTAGTGTGTGTAGTGACACATTTCAAAAGGAGAATCAATATTTCCAGCCTCCCACTTAGAAACTGGGAAACGTGTTTAGGCAGTAGGCAAAAAATCCACGTCAGGTATTGCAATTGCAAACACCCTGCAGTGAAAGACACCTGCTGTAATACAGACCGAGACCTTATTGGCCTCTGCTGCTTGTTGTTGTTGTTGTTGTGTGGTTGTGGAGGCTGAGACAGAGCTATTACCCGAATTCTGCTGATAAACTTGTGGTTTAACTCTTAATTAGTAGCAGTAAGTATCTTTTAGATCTCAGTTCTCTTAGATCTCTCGGTTGTTTAGAAATTTAGCACCTCTAAGAGCCTTTTGGTTTAATATGTTTCTTAAAACTGACAGTTCCTCTGAAATAGAAGAGTGGTAACAAACTGCAGTGTGTGTTTTTGGTACGGCCTCTCAAGTGTCATGGATAATGCAGTGACAGTCAGAAGCAGTAATGACTCAGTTCCTAACCCAGATACAACTTAGGGGATTTTTTAACTGGTGGTGTTAATAAACTAGATAGGTAAATATATTGATTAATGAATATTGGTTTCTTCTTCATGTGATAAATCTTTTTTACCTAAACAGCTTGAAAATCCTGATGCTGAATGGCTGTTGAACTTGCACCTCTGTTTCAGTAAAGTCACTGTCTTGTGTGTCTCATGCCACTAGGTGCCCTCAGAGCCTGTCCCCAGCGCTCTCCCTGGCAGCGGGCTGTTGTTGCATTACTCCCAGGAGAATTCGCACAATCACAGTGACTGTTCCGAGGAATTTAGGCAACAGCTTCCATACAAAGAAGATAAATCCCAAATTCCTTTGGAGTCTGATTCTGTAGAGTTCAATAATGCTATCAGTTACGTGAATAAGATCAAAACGCGTTTCCTTGACCATCCAGAAATTTACAGATCCTTTCTAGAAATTCTTCATACTTACCAGGTAAAAAATATTCTATATTAGAAATGGTGGGTTTGCACTGTAGCTGTTTGAGGAGTTATCATAGAATCATAGAATGGTTTGGATTGGAAGGGACCTTAAAGCTCATTCAGTTCCAACCCCCCTGCCAGCAGCAGGGACACCTTCCACTAGACCAGGTTGCTCAAAGCCTCACCCAACCTGGCCTTCAACACTTCCAGGGAGGAGCAGCCACAATTTCTTTGGGCAACCATTTGAGTTGTTGTCAAATGAAATGTCTGCCTATTGAACAGGCTGATGCAGTTCCCAAGCACTAGCCTTTGTCCAGTGATCACCTCATAGATATTCAGATGAAATGACAAAAGTGTGAAAATCATAGAACTTTCCAGGGTCTCGGGTGTAAAGGGGTTGTACCTAGATCTGTCTTGACTAACCTTTGGTTGATACCTTGATGTTCTGTGTGAAAGGCTGCACTGTGAGAACCTTGGGCTATCTGATAGTTATTTCAAGTCTGTGTAGTGTAGGGTTTTTGGCTGTTACGGAGTTAATGAGTTTTCTTGCAGGGTGAGGTATGTTTTTGACTCTATTTAACATCTGTTTGTATCTTTTCAGAAAGAACAGCTGAACACGAAAGGCCGACCTTTTCGAGGCATGTCAGAGGAAGAAGTGTTTACTGAAGTAGCAAATCTTTTTAGGGGCCAGGAAGATCTGCTTTCTGAGTTTGGACAGTTCCTCCCTGAGGCTAAAAGGTCTTTGGTACGTGTATGCTTAGAACAAGGCAGAATATTGAATACTTTGTTTGTATATAGAATACATAAAGAAATCTTAGGAATGCAAAACATTATGGAAAAGCATACACCCAAGAGATGAACTTTGCTCCTCTTCATTGTTTGGAATTTTGCAGAACAGGTGATGTAACTACATGTTCTGCATCCTGTTTGGTTATATAGGATTCTTTATTTGTGCCAGTCAAGAAGGGAACATTGAACTCATTATTTATTTACTTCAGTTCACAGGAAATGGACCATGTGAAGTGAACAGCGTCCAGAAAACTGAGCATGAGAAGAACCTGGAACACGGCAAAAAGCGATCCAGACCACTGCTGTTGCGTCCTGTTTCTGGCCCAGCAAAGGTATCTTTTAGCAAATAAAAAACTTAGAATGACCTGATATTACTGATTGTGTTTAGCTGATTGCTTAGATAAAAGTTGTAATGAGAAGTGTGTTTGAGGTATGCAGGTGTTAGGTATGAGAAACAAAATTTCAAAGTTATTTTAAAAATTTGATAGCATTTGAATCATAACATTTTAAGTATAACTGCTTGTTCTTTTCACAGAAGAAAATGAAACTGCGAGGTACCAAAGATCTGTCAGTAGCAACAGTGGGAAAATATGGAACACTGCAAGAGTTTTCCTTCTTTGACAAGGTCAGTGTTTGGCCTGTTCTCACATTCAGCCATTTATGTGGTTATTAATTGGTTGGTTTTCTGTACAACCCGTGTGTCAGCACTTAGCAGTTGCCAGACTTTTCAAGTGGTAGAGGGAGACAGACCAAGAAAAGAGAAAATAGGTGGGTTTGAAAGGTGAATAGAAACTGATAATTAACCTTTTCCTGAAAGCTTGTCTCTTACAGACATGTTTTTCTCTGTTTCTCAGTGATGTTTCCTCATGGTACCATCTGTAGTTACGAGATTATTGTTTGAAACTGGTAACTTTTGTGCATATTTTCTTTTTATATTGCAGTATAGACAGAGGTTTGTCACTCTGCTCATGGTTCAGCCTACTTAGAATATGAACTAAATAAAAGTGGTGTTCAAGTGATTTGATAATTTCTTTCCAAACTGTGCTTTAGGTTCGTAGGGTGCTAAAGAGTCAGGAAGTCTACGAAAATTTTCTCCGTTGTATTGCTCTCTTCAACCAGGAGTTGGTCTCTGGCTCTGAGTTGCTCCAGCTAGTTACACCATTTTTAGGGTAAGTTACTGACTACCTTCTCTGCTGTGTCACGCTTTTTAGGTCTTACTCTGTTACTTTGTGGTAGACGTTGTGAATGTTGTTACTGAAGTTTTGGATTTAACTTCAGAAATATCTCCTGGGTAGTATGCAAGAAATTGAAGGCTAATCCAAAAAGAGGAGAAATAAAATCTGAATCTTTTAACATATCTACACAGCTCTTCAGGAGCATTTTGGGGAGGATATTTTCCTCTGTCTGTGCATCCAGTTTAAAGCCTCACAAGCAGCAGATGACCTGATGTTATACTAAATCATTGGGGGCAGAGAATCTCAGGAATTCTGTAGGGTGGTCTCTGTTCACTCTCCTTGTTCTAATCTCTCGAAATATAATACAGGTATAAACACAGAATCTCAGAACAGAGCTGTGAAAAGGATAAATAGTTCTAGCTCTGATGTGAGCCTTTCATGCTGTTTGGCTTCCAACAGAAGAGGGAAACTCACATGGCAAGGATCAGGGACTCCTCAGTCAGTTAAGGGGAGTAGTTGTGAAGGGAAATTCTTTTCCTGCCTTAAGTAAAAAAAAAACCAAACAAACCTAAGGTAATTCAGAGAGAATTATAAGAGGTAAAACATTGGTGAAATATTTCTCACTGCTAAGTTTGTTTAGATTTTTCTCCCTCACTTTTATGACACAAATTAGCCACTCTAAAACTGTCAGAGTGAAATAACAAAATACACTTACTTGTGTTTTTGAAGGAAATTCCCAGAACTCTTTGCACAGTTCAAGTCCTTTCTTGGTGTGAAAGAGCTTTCATTTGCTTCTCCACTGAGCGACCGATCTGGGGATGGAATGAGTCGGGAAATTGATTATGCTTCCTGCAAACGCATAGGATCAAGTTACCGAGCTCTCCCAAAAACCTACCAGCAGCCAAAGTGCAGTGGAAGAACAGCCATTTGCAAGGAGGTACTTTGGGATCGACCTGTTCAATCCCTGAACACACTTGAAGTGGGGTAGTTAGTGCTACAGCTTCTGCATGTGGGTTCCCCTCTTTGATGCTGATTAGCCAGCTTTAATCTCACATCAGTTATTCATCCAATTTATTGAAATAAAAGAATCCACATGTATTTTACTAATTTTATCTAAACCCATTCAAATCACATTTTTCACTTTAATGTCTTTTGGGTCTGTGTGCATACACAAATTAATTCCTATAGACATAAAAGAATATTAAATGTTAAATTCATTTTCTAGCAGTGGGCCAAGATGGCCTTTAGAAACAGTTTTTCTCCTGGAGGAGCACTGTAAGCCAACGTTTCAGGCACTGTTCTCACCAAGAACAGACACTCACAGCATAGGTGCTCCCACCTCTCATTGTTGTTGGCTGCTCTGTCTCCTTTACTTACAGTTGCTGATTACTGCAGAGTGATCTCTGTGGTTTGTGAGATGATAGTGAAGGTGCTTCTGAGCTTTCTGAGCAGGGCCCTGGCACAGTTCCACACAGACCTCTAATTTTCTGTGGAGCAGTCATGACAGTGACTTGTGAACTAGGTCTGAAACTTCCAATAGAAACTCAGGGAAGAACTGTCCAAAAATAAAGAAGTATCAGAGAACAGCTCTGAGCTCGTAATGCTCTCTGCAATCTCATGTCTTTGCACTGTTGCAGGTGCTAAATGATACCTGGGTTTCATTTCCATCCTGGTCTGAAGACTCCACTTTTGTCAGCTCCAAGAAGACTCCTTATGAGGAGCAGTTGCACCGCTGTGAAGATGAACGGTTTGAGGTACCTCTGCTGCTGAGCTTCCTTTCTGCCTCTGCCTCCTCGGAAGGCAAAACTTCTCAACTGAATTAATTGGTGGCAAATTACTGAAAGTTCTATTCTTGTTCATTGGTTTGAGCTAGAGTTTGGTATTTTCTACTTGCTTGGAATATCATAGTTCTTTCTAGGCATGAGTCCAGTTCTAAAAAGCACGTTACCTTTGGGAGAACTGGTGGAGGTGTATTTTCCAGTAAGGAAACCTTGCTGGTGTTTTTTAGCTCCACCCAGTGGGGCTGCAATGCATGCCACAGACCTGACGCGCTGGTCTCCATTTTCCTGCTATGCCTGCTGTTCTTACATTGTCTTTTGTGAACTCTTTTCAACAGTTGGATGTTGTCTTGGAGACCAATTTAGCCACAATACGTGTGCTGGAGAGTGTGCAGAAAAAATTGTCACGGCTGACTCAAGAGGATCAGGAGAAATTTCGACTGGATGATTGCTTGGGAGGAACATCAGAGGTGATCCAGCGCAGGGCCATCTATCGCATCTATGGTGATAAAGCACCAGAGATCATTGAAAGTCTTAAGAAAAACCCAGTTACTGCAGTTCCTGTTGTTCTTAAGAGGTAATTCCCATTCTCCTGTGTGCATCTGGGATCTTTAAGAAACTGATACAGAATCTTTAAAGCGTTATTAAGCAACTCTTTTCTATAGATGTTGTTTCAAAGGATAACTCATCCTCAGTGGTGCTGCTTTATTTATTTATGTATTGCTTCCAGGACTACTGAAAAGTTTTTGATGCATCACAGTTGGCTACGTTAAAAATGCTTTGTCTGTATTTCTGTGGTTGGTTTGTTTTGGGTTTTTTTTTGAACTGAAGTAGATTATACATTTATGCAGATTGAAAGCAAAAGAGGAGGAATGGCGGGAGGCCCAGCAGGGCTTCAACAAAATCTGGCGGGAGCAGTATGAGAAAGCCTACTTGAAGTCCCTTGATCACCAGGCTGTCAACTTCAAACAAAATGACACCAAAGCTTTGCGCTCCAAGAGTTTGCTGAATGAAATTGAGAGTGTCTACGATGAGGTGCGTGTGCTGGTAAAGAATCCATCCCGTTATGTCCTTCATTTATAGTATTATCTAGATGTTTATGTAGCACCTGGGACCTTGCTGAAGGGGTAGTGCTCTGAAGAGTTCTCGGTCAGAAATAACTGTCCCAAGCAGAGCGTTAACACTGGCTTATCTCTTCTGGCAGGAATGGCTCTTGAGCATGGATTGGAAGGATCTTTATCTATTTGTCTCTTGATTACAGCATCAGGAGCAGCATTCAGAGGGGAGAAGTTCATCCACAAACGAGCCTCATCTTATCTTCATCTATGAAGATAAGCAGATTTTGGAAGATGCAGCATCTCTTATCAGCTATTATGTAAAAAGGCAGCCTACTATCCAAAAGGAGGATCAAGCAACCATCCGGCAGATAGTGCATCACTTCATACCTGAGCTGTTTTTCTCTCAGCCCCCTGAGCACAGTATTTCTGAAGAATCAACGGATGAGGACAGAGAAAACCATCAGGGGCAGAACCTGGATACTCCTGAGCTACGGAAAAAACACATACCTGGGCCTCCAAGCAGTCCTTTGGAGGCAAAAGCAACCTTCTGTGATGTTACAGCTGCTGAGCCCCACAACACTCTGGATGATGTTTACAGTCTGTTCTTTGTCAATAATAATTGGTATTTCTTCCTCCGCCTTCACCAGACTCTGTGCTCAAGGCTTCTAAAGATTTATCGTCAAGCTCAGAAGCAGCTTCTAGAATATCGAACTGAAAAAGAGAGAGAGAAACTCCTTTGTGAGGGAAGAAAAGAAAAAACCAATGATCCAGCCATGGAACTAAGACTGAAGCAACCAAGTAAGAATCATCTGGGATATAGTCCATTCTTAATGCTCTGGTTGTTGCTAGTGCTCGATTGTATATCTGAGTAATTGAGACCAAAAGGCAAGTTTGTAAAGAGTGTTGAGGTGCAAACCTCCACTATATTTGTGATTTGTGGAATCAGCTAATCTAACAGGACAGCTAGTTTGTAATTTATATTCTGAGGTTGCTCAGTGTAGTTCATACAGAGGTTCATGCAGAGTTCATGCAAGCCCACTGTTGTCAGATGTCCTCAGGTGCCTTACTGTATTAATCTGTTACTTTAAATTAACTATTTTGTAGTGGAGCCATTTAAATTTTAAGTACACAAGGCAGTTGTACTCTGCCTCTTACCTGCATGAAGTGACTGTGCTTTTCCCCTCCCCAGGTGAGGTGGAACTGGAGGAGTACTACCCCGCCTTCCTGGATATGGTGAGGAGCCTGCTGGATGGGAATATTGACCCAACGCAGTACGAGGACACTCTGAGGGAGATGTTCACTATCCATGCCTATATTGGCTTTACTATGGACAAACTGGTGCAGAATATCGTCCGCCAGGTAACTAATTTGATGGTTGTGCTGTGTGTTTGGAGGGGCCACACATCTCCCTTCTGTAGACAGAGAGGTTTCTCACAGTACCCTGTCACTAAACTTAAAGCAAATTCATTGAAAGGTTAGATATGTAGGGGAAACACTGCACCAGAAGTTCACTGAGAGAGTTCAGCTTCAGTACAGGGGCCACCTGAGGGGATTTACTCTTCCTGGCCTTTTCCAACATCTTTTAAGTTCCAGTCTTTTCAAAATTCTCCTATTCCCAAAATACATCTAAGGAAAAAAACAAACCAGGTTCGGTCCTTTTTATTCAAATCTATCTCCTAACTGTGGTTTAGTTACAGTTAAGGCACATCAGCCTCTCACTCTTCTCTGTTCCTTTTATTGCAAAGTAATAAAGAGAGTGAAATGTGTGAAGTCTCTGGAGTTAAAGCTTTGGTATTTCATGTGAGGTGTGATGCTGTGCTGAGTTTTGTGCTCCTTTCATAACACACCAAGTTAACTCTTGGCCCAGGCTTGCTGACTGAATTCCTCCTTTTTTTAATGGAAGCTTCACCATCTAGTGAGCGACGACATCTGCTTGAAGGTTGTTGAGCTCTACTTGAATGAAAGGAAGCGAGGTGCTGCTGGAGGTAACTTATCCTCTAGGTGTGTCCGGGCAGCAAAGGAGACCAGCTATCAGTGGAAGGCTGAACGTTGCATGGCAGATGAGAACTGTTTCAAGGTAAGAACTTGCTGCCAGGTAACTTCATAAAGTGACTGTGACACTTGACCTGGGAGAAATGCATTTGGAAGCTCTAAGGCCACAATGGTGAGGGAGAGCAATATGAGGAGAAGGTACCAAAACCAGTAAAGTGGTGTACTGGCTCACTGAAAGGCCCTGCTGCTTACTCCTCTCCTAGCTCATTTTTGTTGTCCAAATGACTTGTTTTGAATTTACAGTATTTTATTGTGAACCCCTGTGGCCAATACCTCGTGCCTTTACTACAGGTAATGTTTCTTCAACGAAAAGGGCAGGTGATCATGACCATTGAGCTTCTGGATACGGAAGAAACCCAGACAGAAGATCCTGTGGAGGTCCAGGTAATATCACAGTGACCATGGAGTCTGCTGTACTACAGACAAAGCAGATGTCTAAGAGTGCTTTCCTGCCTGCTTGTTCCAAAATGTGAGACTTTGCCGGGAGTTTACCTGGGAGGTGGGAAGATTGCATGTGGGGCTGTGGATACTGACAGAAATGGGTGTGTTAGCAAAAGAGATTCAACATAAATCAGCTTCATAAATCAGCTTGCAACATAAATCAGCTTCAGCAGCTTGGTAATAAACTAGTTCTTTGCAGTGATGTTTGTCTGAATGAGAGCAAAATATGACTTGAAATTGGTCTCTCTTGTGTAGCACCTGGCTAACTACATGGAGCAGTATGTTGGGGTAGAAGGAGCTCCAAACAACCAGAATGATGGCTTCTTACTGAAACCGGTCTTTCTGCAAAGGTGAGCGCGGTCCCTCTCCTGAGTCACCTGCAGCAGCTGGTAGTGCTGCCTCTCTGCCTGTGTGGCAGTGATTTTAGGGGATGTGTCATAAAAGCAGCTCTAGGGAGATACACTCCTTGTTGAGGTCCAAAGGGGCTGCTGCAGTTCAGTGCACTGCATAAGAATGCTGAAGAAAAAATTTCTGACTACTGCATTGAGGTTTGTTCATGAAACTGTGTTTAGAAAGGAGTGGGACTGTCTAAGCTGTCCCTTCTGGGAGGAATTTGAGGTGTAATTTGTTCCCATTTCACTAAATATTTGTCAGAGTGTATGGAGGAAGATCCTGGAGGAAGTCTGAAGACTAAATGTGGAAATACAGATCTCATACTTGTGCTGACAGCTTTGCTAGCTTAAGAGAAGGGATGACTGAGTGTGACACATGCTTTGTAATCCTCATTTTGTTCTAGAAACCTAAAAAAGTTTCGCAAGTGGCAGTGTAAGCAAGTGAGAGCTCTGCGTAGCGAAGTGAAGAGCTCCTGGAAGAGGCTGATCGGGGTGGAAAGTGCCTGCAACGTGGACTGCCGGTTCAAGCTCAACACCCACAAAATGATGTTCATCATGAACTCGGAGGATTACATGTACCGGCGGGGAGCTCTCTGCCGAGCCAAGCAGGTGCATCTCCTGTTTCTCTCTCTGCAGCTCAGGCAGTAGCAGAGGTTCAGGATGTGAGCCAAAAGTCAGGTACCAATAAGAAGTCTTGTGGCTGAATTCCTGCAAACTACACCCAGAAGTTACTACTCTGTGTTGGATGAAACATGGAGGAGAGCTGGTAAATGCTCTGTGCTTTGGTTTAGTTTAGCAGCCTTTTTTTTACCATGCAAATTTTAAGGGGGAATGGCAAACATTAAGAAATAAGAGCTCTTGAGATGCAGGTTTGCAGTTTCCTGATATCCTATTTATGTTGTGTTGTAAAGAGACATACAAAGAGGTGAGGGGTTTTGGCTTCTCTCCCAGAAACCTCTTGGTGATCTTTTACTGTCCTGCTTTCAGGTACAGCCAGTGGTGCTGCTAAAGCACCACCAGCAGTTTGAAGAGTGGCACAATAGGTGGCTAGAAGAGAACGTGTCCATGGAGGCAGTTGATGTAGTTCAAGACTGGCTAATGGGAGATGAAGATGAGGAGATGGTGCCCTGTAAAACAACTTGTGAGACAGTGAACGTCCATGGGGTCCCAGTGAACAGATACAGGGTTCAGTACAGTCGCCGTCCAGCTTCACCGTGAGCAGAGACTTGTTCCTGGGTCCAAGACAAGTAGGAGCATTGCTGGTGAAACACATTTACTCTTGAGAATAGTGGTGGGAATGCAATGTATGTATTAATGATATTTATCCAAACAGCATTTTACTTTGGATTCTGATGTATTTTCCATATGGCATAGACTTGTCTCCTTGCAGTGTAATCCTCCAGCCATCACGAAGAGACTTTTAAAAGCTTTATGGGCAGAGGGCTCTCGGCATTGTCACACACTTTTTAGGAGCTTCCCAGCTTTGGGCCACTGCTGACCAGGCAATACTGGAAGGCTGAGTGAGGGCATCAAGCTCTGGGCAAACTACCACTAGTGGCTTTGTTGGAGAGATGGAGCTGGGCTGGTGTTTGAGCAGATGCTGGCAGCTGCTTCCACTTTGAAGGGTTTTATGTTCCCTATCTTTCTGAATTTATGCCGTCTCAGAGCCTGCAGAACTCTTCAGTGTAACCTCTGAGTGCCAGCGGGGCTGAGAGCGCCTGGCACAGGTTTCTAGCCCCGCTACGGGCTGCTTCATTATCTCTGTGTACTAATAAGGCAATGAATGAAGTATTTGTTACTGGTGCTCTGGTGAGAAAAATGCCAAAACTGAGAGAAGGGTGAAGGGCGTACTAAATGCTCTGACTCTCACTCATCAACTAAGTATTTTGGAGCATGAACTAAGGGGAAGAAACTCTCTGAGCTGCTGTGCGAGGCAAGAGCGCGTTTTGCAGCACGAGGCAGCCCCGGCCCATCAGCTGCACCTCTGCGGACGCACCGGATCCCACCTTGTTGCTTTGTGAACTTACAACCTGCTGCAGACTTTGCCTTCTCGGATCTGGAGCCGCTCGGAGCGTGTGCCTGGGGAGGAATATCCATGGCGAGGTCTGGCCGATTGTTTTGTTTTGTTTTTCCTTTTGTATTTTGCATGTTGATTGGCAGCCTCTGAAGAACTGCGTTCTCCAACGCTTGGCTTTCCTTGGGCATGCCCGGACTCCGTGGTTCTGCTGGGTTGTACCACTGAAAGAACAGCAGTAGATGGAGCTCTTGCAGCACAGAGTTTGCACCGGGTCTGAGGTTTGTCCCAGATACTTTGCTGTTTCTGCTGGGTCAGCACAGAGGCTGTATCTGCAGCGACACATGGAACTCTGTAATGGACAGTGTTAGATCCAGCCATAACCATAACCATCGTAGACAAGCTTTTCCACTGAACCATCTGTACTTCTATCTAAGCTTTTTTTGAAATGAAACCTAACAAAAAAACCTACCCCTGAACCATGCAGAACACTACGTCGTGTCTGACTTAATCTATTGAAAAATCAAGAAAATTTAATTGTGTCTGTCCTGCAACCCCACTGTGACTTCGCTCTTGTTTTTCAGGGGCCAAGGGCAAGCACGCTGTCTGTGGAGTGTGTTACAACCATAATGTCTTGAGGCAGGTCCAGCCTCCTTTCAGCTCTTCTTCCAACTTTTTCCTGGCTTTTGGGGGAATAACTGCCCCCACCCCCAATATTTTTTGTGGCTTTGATTTTTAGGTTATAATTTCTGCCAGACCGAAGTAGCAGCCTGTAGGTTTTGTCCTGGGTTATTTCCACTGTACAACATTTGGTTTTGCAATTGCCTCACTTGCCAGTAGAAAAAAATTGGCCTTTGGGGTACGTTTAATAGAAAACTGTACTGACTCTTTGTCTTTTTTGCAAAATAATCTGTAGGAGGGAAGGAGGGAGGCCAGTCTCTGGCATTTGTGGCCACTTGCACAACCACTGCCAGCAGAGAACTTTTCATCAAGAACTCATGTTCTCGTTGTTTGGGTCTCTGTTAAATTTTGGTTACTGAAATAATGTGAAGGTTCTTCCCCTGCTCTTGTTGCAGTAAGTGATAAGGACACTGACCACGTAGTTATGTTGAGGCTGAGTGGAGGAGACAGGGGACAAGCCCAGTGCAAAGCACATCATCCCCCTTTTGCTTCCAGACAGCTTGACAGAATACACCTCAGTCCTGTCCACCTCTCTGCTGTCACCCAGTGGAGATGACAACTGTGCCAAATTTTATGGTTTTATGATTCAGAAAAATGTTTACTAGAAAATAGGTTGCAACTTGTGGCTTAAAAGGCATTTGATTCCAAGTGTACCAAGGTGTAGGAGGGTAATGCACCCCTGCACCATCCTGTTCCATCTCCCCATTTTTAAGTGTACTTCAGGAATTTTTAAGCATCCTTATTTTATAAACCTTAATTTATAATCTGAACAGATTAAGTAAGACTTTTTCCCTTTACAGTGCTATTGTCTCCAAAATGATAGTAGCAAATGATGTGAATGGAATAAGCAGGCAGTGCAGGTTTGAGAGTGGCTTGCTAATGTCTGAGAATTTAAGCTCGACCGCTGTGTATCTGCTAGTGCAACCTTGATTCAAGAGTTTGTTCTTCCATTTTTTTGAAGGATCTTTGCTTTTGGGCTTGTAATTGCTTTGCCAGCTCTTTGAATGTAGTTTTTTTTATATTTATTTGCACATTCAAGTAAAATAAAATATTGATTTTAAAAGTCCGCAGCTGTCACTGGTTTAAATTAGTTTTAAATTAATTTAAACTTTCTGACAATCCCCAGAATTTATTTTCTTGTACCTGAAATTGAATTTTAAATGGTAGAAAAATGCAATTGAAGTGTTGGATGAATTTCTCTTCAAGCAGTTTTGCAAGGCAGGCTCCAGGATGTACTGATTTAATGGGTGCAGACTCATTTCCAGTGGGCCAGAGATCTTTAACCCACCTACTAACAAGAAGTCAGTGCACAGTAAGCAGGTGTAAGCTATAGTAAAAGGGGAGTAAGTTTCCTGCAAGTGATGTGCAAGAGGAGATCCCACGCAGGACGATGATACCGGTGTCTCTGAACTCCGTGTGTGCTGCCAACACCTCTCTGGGAGCAAAGGGCCACGGCTGGACGCGAGCACGGGAGTCCATGGGGTGGCACAGTTGCTCCACACAGAGAGAGGTTTGAAAAGAAAATCTTGTGTAGTGTCAGCAAAACTCTTTTTTTTTTTTCCAGATTGGTTTATTTCTAACAGCATCTTTGCCATGAGAGGTGTGGTACAAAAAAAATATGGTCCAGGCCTGGCCCCTGAGTACTTGCACGCTAAATACAACAGCCATTTAAGAAAAGTGACTGATTCCAGTGCTGAAATCTATAAGCACATCTGCTACAGGTTAAGACAATACAACTGCAACCATGAAAATAACCCTCCACCCGCCTTTCCCTCAACCTCCCCAAATTCCTGGGTAATAACATGTTGAACTGTGTTCCCTGTGAGCTCTGCACAACAAATTGAATGTGGAGATTTTGCAAATTAAGCTGTAGTGATGTGACCCAGATCTGATAGGAGTTTCCTTTACATCATTCTCAACACTTCCGTTGCCATAACAAAAGGCAACTCTGCTTTCTGCGCAGCATAGTCCTTGCTCACAGGGAAACAAACTGTTGTTCTCCTAATAACAAGCCTCTGATGCATAAATTGCATGGAATAATTTGATTAAAATGATGGTAGTGGCGTCTCAGAGGACGCAGTCCACTTTATACAAGTCTTCTCGCAGAGATCTTGGACTTGTCACAAAGAGGACATTCCCTTTGCTGGAGGGGAGGGACAGGCAGATCTGACATCACTCACGAGCAGTTGGAGATCTCAGCGAGTGGACAGCTTTGGCAACCACAAAGACAGCCAGCTTAAAAAATCTGTCATGTTTGCAGGATGGAATAAGAATTAATAGTTTTCTAAATTAAATTAAGAATTGTTTAAAGGGAGTACCTGAATTCAGTATTTAATATTTCAGAAGGTTTGGGGTTTTTTTTTTACCTGTTTCCATATCACAGTGATGCACAGAGAGAAAGATGGGGCTGTGAACCAGCGAGAAGTATGTGTGCAAACATGAGTTTTTCTTCATGCTTTAGCCATTCCTCTGGATTAGAACTAAGTAACAAAACCTTAATGAAGCTAGAGGTACGTTCTACCTTCCACTCATCGAAATTAAAGACTAAATTTAAAGTCTAGCAATTCTAAACTATACCCGTGCTACAGGATGAATCTAAAAAATAATCTGAGACCCAGTGCTGAAAAGGGATGACGTCTGTATCAGGCAGGGTAGCTCCTACCCCAGTGTCATTACCTTGCTGAGCAAGGACCAAAGAAGCTATTCCAGAACATCTAGTGAGTTGTAGTGATGGTAATAAACTTAAAATATTCCTGAAAACTGGCTTCATGTGGACTTCCTACACTCTGAAGTGAAAACTGCAAGCAAGCAGAAGAGAAGTTCTGAAAAAACCCAAGAAGTATTACACCAGTGTCAGCCTTACAAACCATGAGAAGAATGTGAGCACAAAAGGGAAAGATTGGGTGGGATCCCAGTGAAACAAGCAGGAGAGAGGCAGGGAGATTCCCTGGAGCTGTGGAGAGTCTCAGGGTGAGGTTAAGAGACCTGACGAAGCGAGAGGAAGGGGAGCTGGTGTGATGGCACAGTCCGGAAGAGTCCTCAAGGCACGAAGTCATCTTGTACGTGCCAGCGCCTGCAAAGACAAATCTGGGGTGGGGGGATCCTGGTCCAAAGGACCATCGTTTCAATAGTCAGTGGAAGTTTCTGTGCCTCGTGGTTCTGAGAAGGCTTGGGTGCTTGAATGCTGGGAAAGGCAGGGCCAGCACTGCATTCATGGAAAATGTGAGGCTGTGCTGACACTGGTGGAAATGCTTCGTGCTACTGGTGTTAAGGCAGAGCTGCTGCCTCCGTGGTCAGCTGCCTCTGCACTGCAAATGCCAGCTCAGCCTGGGGCAGGTAGTAACTGCACCAAGATGTTGGTCTTCACACCTGCTGACTTGCAGCTGAAGAGCCCTCTGAAGCTGCTGGAACAGAGCAGAAATAGCAAGCCCCATTATTTGCCAACTAAAGTTTGCTCTTTAGCCTTAAAGATGTATGGGACAGGCCAGGTGGTGTTTGTACCCTCCCTCTGAGCTTTAAAATCCCCAGCCTGTTTTCCAGCATTACATCTTTTGGATTCAGAGCCATGGAATAAAAGAGTGCCTTCTCCCAGGAGATGATCTATTGCACAATTAATTACTTTAGAACCAAATTGTTACCCCCACAGAGCAGGGATCACACGACTTAAAGAGATGTTAACAAGCCATGACAAACCTCTGGCATGAGAATTTTCAAGCAAGCTGTTCTGCATCTAAAGCACTCATAAAGATCACACAGCATCTGAAAAATGAAGGATACAGCAATGAGTAACCTCTCTCTGCTCCACTCCAGAGACCTGGCCGTAGGAAGCAGCGCTGCGATTTACACACTATCTGAACCTGATTATGTCTAATTTTTTGCATACAGAGCATGGAAAGGATCCTGGTTGAGGCATGGAAAATATGTGGCCGCATGAGTCATTCTGTAATGGTTCATAAATCCTGAGAGAATCACAAAAGCAAAACATGTAACATTGCATCTTCCCTGTCCCTGCCAGTGGAACTCCACCTCTCGGCACAAGGATGTGGGAATATGGTGAAAGCAAAGGAAATAGGATCATTTTCTCCTTGGAATAGAAGAATCTCATCAAACAGCAGCCAGGCCTAGATTTGCAACCTTCACAGAAGAGACCATTCATAAGCTGAGGAGAAAGAAATGAACTAACTCCTCAGGTTGCCAAACCAAATTTACAGTTCCTACTGCCCGGACTCCAGCTTCTGTCTTTACTCCTTTGCAGAGCCAGGCAAAGGACTGGAGAGCAGAAGCCTGAAAACCAGCAACCTCTCAAGCTATGACCTCCCACCCCACTGGCCTACCCACTCGATGAGCAATGGGAGGTGGTCACGCTGGGGCACTTACACAGGTGATGGGAGAGGATTTGGTGCAAGATTACCCAGCAATGCTGTGCGAGGCAGAGCATGGAAGGGACTTACACCCTCAAGGAGTTAGAGAAGGGGGAACCAAGCAGCAAAGGTTCAGGTAACACCTCCAAGTCCCTCGGACAACATTAGGTGAGTTGTCTTGTCCACACAACCTACAGGTACATGGCAGCAGCATCTCACTGCTCCAGGCTGTTGGCTAACACAGCACTATCAACCCTCTTGGGGGTTTGCTGGGTGGAGATTGCACATCTCTAGAAAAACACAGCTCTTCTTGGGCAAGAATGACTTGAAATTCACCATTATCTGCCCAACAGCAGAGTCTTCCTGTGCACCCGGGTCAGGCCCCTTTCCTGCTGGATGGAGCTGCTCTCCTGGTTCCGGGTAGTTTATCAGCGGAAGCACAGTGGCTGGGAGACCTTCCCACTTATCGTTGGTATGTTCTGGCTCTCCAGGCTGGGGCTGGTGCTGATTCTTTCACATGCAAATAGCTCTGACCTCCAGGACTTTTAATCAACCTCTGCAGTGAGATCAAGAAGGGGCAGGAGCTTCTCTCCTGTTTAGCCAGGGAGCAAGAGCAGAAATAAAGAAACAAGAGAACTCTGAAAGGCCCAGCCTGATCCCAGGGCTGCAAAGCAGACACTAAAAACCCATAACTGCCACAATATGAGGCTGCAAGAGCCCTGTGTAAGCCCTGAGAGCTGGGGAGGTTCCTCTGGATCTGCAGCTCTCCTGCACTTCATTTATGATTCTGTGAGGGGATGATATCTTCTCAATTTGCACCATCAGAAAGCATTTAGAATCAGGAGATGGGGAAAGACCTTGAATCCCACACAGAACCACTTGGGTCTCTCTTGAGTGGAAGGATGCTTGACATAGGAGGTCAGAAGTTCAGTTTACACTCTAAACCAAATTCAGACTACATCAAATCTGACCACATTTGTTATTTCCAGGAATATTTTGGAGGAGGAAGGAGGCCCAAATGAGTCACTCGAGCCATCATCTAGCTCTGACGATGAAGCACAGCCCCAATATACTGTGGATCTGGATATGCTCCTCCCAGTCCCACGTCTGACACTGGAGAGAAGTCTCTGCTTGGGCAACTGATGTCGTGACAGCCCCCCATACGCCTCATCCCTCATGGGATAAGCCTGGTGCTTCCGTGAGTTAAGGACTAAGAGAAGGAAATGCGTAAGCAGGGTCACTAAAACTGCCTTTCCCACACAGCTCTGAGCGCAGGAGCACACGACTGGATCTGCCACCGGGATGGAGACCCTCGGGAGCGGTCGGCTGTCGCACAGGCTCGTGCTGTGCTGTGCCTTTTGGGGACTCTGCCTGGCCTCTCCGGACTACGATGGTGAGTGTGTGTCTTTGGGTGAAAAATTGCTGCTTCTTAAAGTACTGGATACTTGGTACCTTTGTAAGATCCCTGAAAACTCATCTTTTAAAGCAATCGCATGGGAGGACACTCTAACTGAGCCTCATGCACACTCTAGTTGAACAGGGAGGTGACAGAGAGGAGAAAGAAACTGGGGTGGAAGAAACTAGAAAGAAAAATTAGAGGAGAAGTATAAGAGAGAGAACTTGAAATCAAAACCTTTAGCTAAAAGTTAGACTCCCACAGCCACGACTTGACCCTGGAGTGGCCTCAGGATTCTTTTGAAAGCCAGGCAGAGGAATTGCCTCTGGTTCCCCAGGCCTGCTGATAACTGTACAACAAAGCAGTTACTAAGCTGTGGGAAATCATACAACAGAGGAATCATATAAATTTTCAATAAGGTTACTCCTGCACACCTCATTCTGTTAGCCAGCTTTTTCTGCCCATCACACAACAGCATTTTACAGAATACTCTCACTTTTAGGGACCCCAACGTAAAATACAAACCCAGAGCCTTTGGGGTAAGCGTCGGGTATGAGTCTGCTCTGCAAAGTACAAGGGTAACTGCACAAACAGCAAGTAACAGACTGTGTTTATCTGACAGATTACTCTCAGAACAGCACCAATGAGCAGGTAACCACACCAGAGATCACGCCGTGTCCCCGAGCCATCCCTGGGGAAAAGGCAACCATCAACAACGTCACGTACCTGTTGATACACGAGGCCACGCGCTCTCAGCTGGGCAGCGTGGTCACCGTGCGGCTCATCCCCTGCCTCTACACCCTCGTCTTCCTGGTGGGGCTGCCTTCAAACGGGCTGGCCCTGTGGGTCCTGGTGACCAGGGCTGAGAAGCTGACCTCCACTGTCTTTCTGATGAACTTGGCTGCTGCAGACCTGCTGCTTATATTGGTGCTGCCCTTCAAGATTTTCTACTATTTCCTGGGGAACAACTGGCCCTTCGGGGAAGGGCTGTGCCGGCTCACCACAGCCTTCTTCTACGGGAACATGTACTGCTCAGTGCTGCTGCTCACGTGCATCAGTGTTGACCGGTACCTGGCTGTGGTGCATCCTTTCTTTTCACGTTCTTTCCGCACCCCTGCCTTTGCCGCCTTCACCTGCACCGCCATCTGGCTCTGTGCTGCCATCCTCACCCTGCCCCTGACTCTGCAGCAGCAGTCGTATCCCCTGTATGGAGCAGACATCACTCTCTGCCACGATGTTCTCCCCAGGCACGAGGATGACGGGTATTATTTCTACTACTTCATCTGCCTGATCGCCTGTGCTTTCCTCACTCCTCTGCTGGTGATGCTGTTCAGCTACTGCTCTGTTCTGCGAACCCTCCTGGACAGTGGGAAGCGGTACTCCTACTCTATGAAGCTCACAGCTCTCGTGCTGTTCACACTTGTGGCCTTCTACACACCCAGCAATGTTCTCCTCCTTGTTCATTACTCCAGCTATAACTCCAAGGTGTATGGCAACCTGTACATCAGCTACATGGTGAGCCTGGCCATCAGTACCTTTAACAGCTGCGCTGATCCCTTTGTCTACTACTATGTTTCGGAAGACTTCCGGGATAAGGTGAGAAGGAGGTTCTTCAGGCACAGAAAACAAAACACCACATCCTTAAAAACCTCCAAGGAAACACTCCCTCAAAAAAGTTCTAAAGATTCACTGGTGTAAGCTTCCATCCCAGCTCCCTGCTCCTAAGGCACTTGCAACTTACAGCGGGGATGAGATGAAGGCAACATGGGGAGATCCCACAAGTTTCATCCACAGCAGGTAGCAATATTTCCCTGGAGACAAGTCCTTTCTCCTGTCTGCGTAGCTAAAACTGAACAAACCTGGACCACAGGATTCCTTGAGAGGTGTGGAGTCCAGGCAGGATGTGGAGTGCTGAACATGCATAGATCTGTCACTGGGACACTGAATACAACTTCTCATCTGGTGACATACTGCCAGGGATGTTCTTGCCAATACCCCTACGTCTGGATTTCCTAATGCATCTTGCAGACTGATGGCTATTTGTGTTCTATTTCTTTCTCTGCTACTGACTTGCTTGTTGTCCTTGAACAAATATTCCCTTCACCTAAAACTGAAAAAGAACAGGCACTTACAAAACCAAATTTCTAAACATTTCAAAAGTACTAGGAGGTACCAATGTGAAATTAACCTCCTGAACTAAAATACTCTGTTAAGAGAATGTAGAACACTGTTTTTTCTAGCAAATACATTCTTGGCTTGATTAGAAAGCAACACCATAGTAATGTCAGCCCACGTTTGGTAACAAGTGTAAAAATCTGGTTCACTCACTCATCCCTATTTTTGCAAATGACCCTTGGGGTCTATAATTTCTTTGGGACAACAACTGTATTAATGGATTTTTTTGGAAATATTATGTCTCTTGAAGGGAAATATTAAAGAAGGAATTGAGAAAACCCTCAGTCTAGAACTCCACACTTCTTTTGTGTAATGCTACACACAATCAGGAGGTGTCTCTCATGAAACAGGTGACCAAGCTTGTTGCTTATTGGAACCTGTGGCAAATTTGACCAAACGGAGCCACCTCCTGTCTCAGACACAACACGGGCATATCTCAGTAAGCAGCAAGGTAGAAAATGAGCAATAAACCTCCTTAGAGTTCCTGAATTCTTTAGTTTTCCTGGTACAGACATGACTTCTGTCCTCATTATAACCTATGATCAAACAAACTTACAGCCTACAATGTGAATAAGAAGAGGCAGACAAGATTGTCTTAAAATCAGTTTTTAATAAAATATTTATCAGAATCTAAAACAAACCCTTTTCTGGACTCAGACTTGCTAAGATTTGTGTGAACAAAATGAAAACAGTCACAGAACTGTTTGTGTGTAACATGTATGTGCGGGGGAGAAACGCAGGTGAAAAACTAGAGCCTATCTCCTACGTGCCAAGGATGTGCCAACTACTGAGCACAGGAGACCTGGTCTAGCCAGGGCTACTGCCACTCAGAAATAGCAAGTACTAAACAAAACCCAAACTGAGCTGAGGTTTTCTAAATAGATTATCTATTCACAATAATGAAAACCAGGTTATTGAGCATTAAATGTCGATAGTTGACATCAGCAAAGCAAGTGCTCTTGTTGCCAATGATCTTCAAGCAAGCTGAACATTCTTCTGGTATTTGTTTTCTACTGATGCTGATTAAGAAGGAGGGAAAGAGGCAAGACCAAAACACTTGGACAAGATAGAACAAGGGAACTATTGCTTTAAAATAAATACCATGGTAATGATTACTCTGCATAATGTACAGTTACAAATATATAAATATTAATTTCATTGAAAGGATTGCAAGCAAAAAAAAAATCACTGATAACTAGCACTGCTGCAGCTATTCAGTAACTTGATGTAAGTAGGAATCTCTGTGTCTTACAAACCCACTGGCACTTTTCTCCTTTTGCAATGGGGGACCATCAGAAAAAGGAAAGGAGAAGCATCTCTCTGAGGGAGGGAGGCAAAACATCTCAAAACCAGAAACAATTCAAAGCCCAGAGCAGCAGCAGGTCTGCCACCCCTGCTGGCTTTCCACCACTGAGTTGACCTCTTCCTTGGTGGAAAAAAAAAATCAATTTCTTCACAAAGTTGGAGTTGGAATTTCCAGTGCTGAGATGTCCTTGTGTTCTCAGGGATAGGAGTGTGACTGATAAGCTTCAGAGTCAGAACTGGGCCAAAGCCTTTGAATAACATTGAGTCTGATAGGCTACGTTGTGTCCAGTGGTTCTCATGGACCTAGTCCTAAAGTTGCTGTATTCCAAGTAGGATTTTGAAGAATAGGGGAAAAATAATCTAGGAAAATTTTCTTCCTAGATAAGAATTAATGATGATTACAAGAAACATGAACAACAAATCTGGGACAGGGGGAAGCTATGGACAGAGAGAACACCAGCTGAGGTGAAGAGGGCAGAGACCTGCTCCTTTACTCCTGTGATAGGGGAGAAAAGGCAACCACAGCTGTGTAGTTTCAGGTTCCTTTATTCAATTCCTTTAAACAAATTACTTTTTATAAACTACAGAAAGGAGCTAGTTTGGTGTGGCAAGACTAAGAGGAGGCAGAGGCTGCCAAGAGCGGATGGACTAGTGATTTTTCTGAAAGTGCCAAAGCTGTGAAGAAGCACTCAAAGTGAAGTCAGGCTCCAGAAACCCTGGCACATCACCTCACACACACTGTCCTGTTCTAACTGTCCCTGTTTTAAGGACGCTAAGGTTGCTCTGCCTTTGCCTCCTGAGGGTCTGGGTCTCTCTGGCTTCTCGTTGTAAAACAGAAGCAAGACTCCTCTGCCTCAAACAGGTGAGTGCACTGGCACAGAGACCCCACAGAACAAGGCCATGATTGATGGGCTGGCACCACCAGGAGGAATTATTTAGCTGGCAGCAACTGGGAGATGGCTGCATCTTGAATTAGTACATGTACCAGAGCCTGAGGAAAGTGAAGAAAGTCAGGTTTAAGACTTGGTTGAAACTCCCTACCTTCATCTCCTTGTCCCCAGTGGTGATGCTAGCTGACTGCCCAAGGATCTATGAGAGGACCAAGCAATATAAAATGACATCAAATATCTATCCAGAAGCATACAATGGATGAGACAAGGAAACCAAAACCAGAGGACTGAAGAGTCTAGAACATAGGTCCTATCTTCTGTGGGAAGCTAGTCACATAGACATTATCAGGGTGACTAAATGTCTCAATCTCCCAGACCCAAAGTATTAAACACAGCTGAGGCTGGAACCAGCAAACAGTGGGGTTTGTATTGTGCAGCTTTGATATTTAGAAAAGAAAAAAAACCCCTCTTGTTGCAGCTCACACTAGGTCTGTTATTTACCCAGGGGATAAATATTGACTCAGTCCTGTGTGTGTACACAATAGCCAGTGTCTGCCAGGCCAGTTGCTTACGGGAGATGGAATTTAGTTTAAAGGCATTTATTTACCTGCCAGACAGGAATGCAGCCGCCAGTGCTTCCGCTGTGCTGTGCGGACACAGTGAGGACATGGTCTGTTCATGCACACTGAAGAGACGTGGCAAAAACCTCTGCTGA
Source organism: Antrostomus carolinensis (assembly GCF_000700745.2). Taxonomy (NCBI): domain Eukaryota; kingdom Metazoa; phylum Chordata; class Aves; order Caprimulgiformes; family Caprimulgidae; genus Antrostomus; species Antrostomus carolinensis. The sequence goes on from NW_010328539.1 coordinate 23,563, forward strand.
GAAGCAGTGGGTACATATGGGCAGCAGCCACGTCAAGATCCTGTGAGGAGAGCTCAGAGCAGCCACGAAGGAAGGCTTGGAAACACACCAACAAAACAGTTCTGAAATTTCTGGGAACTTCAAGACCCAGAACTTCATCATGTCAACTACATTCTACAAATACCTGGCCCCAGACAAAAAGGACTGGAAACTGCATATGCCCAATTTCTGGGATACCTCCTGTTTTGTCCCCATGTGGACATTTTTCTGGAATAAAATTGCCTTTATTCAGGAATGGAATGTCTATACTGGGATATATTCTTGTCATGGCTCCTGCGTAAACAAGCCCTAAAAATGAATGGAGCTGGGCTTTTTCCTGTTTCCATTCACCAATAAACATCCTCAAAAGGAGTTTCCAGCCCACTCTGGGTCCGGGTAACAATAGAAGTGGGAAGATAAAACATTAACACTATTTTGCAACAAGCAATTGCATGTAACTCCTCCAAAGAGAACAATGCTGCTCCAGGCAGGAAGGGAAACCAAAAAATCTTGGCTCCTGCACTTTTGGAAACACAAAGCTTTTGTTTTTAGTTTTACCACATTGCTTGGGGCAGGTCAGTCTAAGGGAGTCCAGCCTCTGGGACACCAGTACTGGCCAGCAGACCCAGGGTTAATGCATAGATTACCATATCCCAAACAACCATTGGATGGGGATCCCAGTGGGAACAGAATAAAAGCAACTGGTGAAGGCAGGCAAGCATTTAAAAGGAGTGTGCCTTGGGTCAGCTTTATTTTCATGCCCGGGTTACAAGGAGGAAAGGGACTGAGAAGGCTGCAAGCAGCCCTTATCAGCACATAGTGCAAACTGAAGAGGGCTCACCCACCTAATCCTTGTCACTGCTATGGTTGGCTCCCCACCTGAAGCCTGCAGCTGCATGGTGGACAGTCAAGCCCTTCAGCCCTGACATTGAATTTAGTTTTCTCTTGTAAAATGGACCAACAACTTCCCTGAACATGGAGCCACTAGGGAAGTTTTTCCTCTTATGGGACATTGTTGTGGGTGCATTAGAATTATGGGCTGGGGAAGATGATTAGCCTCTTGCTATGTCATCATTAGCAAAACACACTAATTTTTATTATTATAACTTGAGAGAAAACTTCTCAGCCATCTTTCCTCAAACAGCAGTTTAGCTAAGCACAAGGCCTGGACTTAGCTTCTAAATGTAGCTAGGAAATGGCATTTGCAGTATCCTGATAGTAGAGAAAACACTTTGAAATGGTCTATAGGTTTGAATTCCAGCCCCTATTTTTCTCACCTAGAGGGCACAGCACATTGGTCTCCCATCCTGGGAAGTACTCCAAAGAGGATGTACAAAAGGCAGGAAAACTGACAAAAAAAATAATGCTGAGTGTCCCCCTTAGTGCTCCAGATCCCTCCCCATGGGGCAGCAAAGCCTACAGTTCTGAGTGCATCAGGAAGTAGTCATCGTTCAGTTTCTGTTCTGCAGCAGGTCGTCTGTAGGAACAAACTCATACAGGAGTTGATTCTGAGCCTCTTCTTATTTAAATTATATATTTCTGTTGAAAAGAGAACAAAATGAAGAAAAGTCACTTTCCCAGTACATATCTTTGTGAAACATCACTGGGGCTGGGCAGAGAAAAGCTTAAAAGGTCACTTTTTATTCTGCTGGGGATGGAGACATTCAGGTCAGGAAGACTTTTAGATGCTGCCCTAGCAAGATCTTGCTCCTGGTGACTCCTTGCTGAAGAGGTTAGCAAGTCAGCTGTGAGAATGCCCCTTTTGAGGAATTGAATACATTTGACCCAACACATGAGTTAGTACATTATATGTTGACTCTCAAACTAGATTTATGATCCCCCTACTCTCCAGCTCACCATTCTACTGTGGTCACTACTTCCTGAGTCTTGTCCACTTCTTTTAACGTGCTTGCTGTTGTCAGTTCTGCCACAATCTCAAAAACATCAGCTTCTGATACGTAAGGGTCTGGGTCGTATTCGTAGGAGTAGTACGACAGATCTGTCTGTAGTGGAGGCCCTTCCTCTGCTGGAAAGGAAACCACAGAATCTCAGGTTGTGCTTTAGCCAAAGAAACTGCATTTCAGTATCATATAGAGAGGAGGAGAATGACATGAAAGGAATTTTCATTGGGGAGTCAAATCAGGGGTCAAATGAGTGCATTCCATGAGTAAAGGAGGCTCCACATGTCAGTGTGACCTGCACATACATGTTTAGATTCACATGCAAGAAGAAAAGCTGCTGTAAATCAGAATTTTCAATTTCCCAGTCTGAGACTTGGGCAATGTAAAATAAATAAATAAATAAATAAATCAGAGGGGGGGGAAGAAAAAAAAGGGCCATGTGATTTGAAAAAAAAAATCTCAAAGTTTCATCATTTTAAAGTATTTAATTTTAGGCATTAACTGAGACACTTCAGTTAGGAACCAGTTCACACCAAGACCTCTACACAGTAAGAAAAGAGTAAGAGACACCTTTGGGAACATCAGCTAAAGGGCAGACTGTGTTAGAGCAATTTACTTGGTGCATGTCATGAAAAGACCAGTTTAAACAGCTAGATTTCTTTTCAGCCCAACCAGAATGAAGACAACCAGAATGAAGGCCAGGATCCTACATTAAAACCATTAAAACTTCCCCCTCGGCCTGACCTAGCAGTAGCTGAGATACATCTGCTTCAGCACAGTCACCTACCACTGAGAAACTTCCATCATTTCAGAGAGGAACAGACACATCACAGGCAGAAACAGACACTCATCCTCCTTGCATTCACTCCAGTCTATACAAAGACACTGGCAGGTCATTCACACAGGACATATCCCACTCAAAACACGCTGTGCCTCTCTGTGGTGGGCAACTGCTCACTGTCCAGAGAGTAAGACTGCAAGAGAAAACTTCTAGGAATTATCAGTAAGTCCCTATTTTCTAAACTGTTCCTGGAGCCAGCTCAGCTGTCCATCTTTCCTGTTTGCTCTCTGTATACACTGCTCTAATCCAAACCAAAGCAATCACCGAGCCGGAGCTGTTGCAGGGAGGAAAAGTCTCCCTCCCTTCTCCCAGCACATTTGGCTTTATTTAAGGAGAACACACATCAAGGCCTTTGGAAAATGTTTGTTCTCTAGGAATAAAATATCTGAAGGCTCTTCCCTGATGCCTCCCACATCCTCCCAGCAACAGGCTCAGCCATAGGCAAGGGAACACTTGCCTGAAAGCAGAGTCAGTCTCTGCATTCACTTCTTCTTGGCCTTCTCCATGTGAGAACCTGCCAGAGCATGAGCTTGTTCTATGAATGGATGATTGCTGTCCACCAGGGACAGAATTAACATCACAGACCTCACTCTTCCCAGGAATGCAGCATTGGAGTCAAAGCAAAGACGAAAGGCCGACATTTCCTGTTGCATACAAACCACTCCCCCATCTCCAAATGTTTGTGCCTAAGCCAATGTTTGCTGAACACCGATGGGGTGAAAGGAAAAATGGCCCATGGCCAGCTCAATCAATCCTGAAAGAGCAGCGGGCCCGCGAATAACGCGCCTGCCAGGGAGCGCTGCGAGATGACTGCACCTGGAAGCAGAGTTCACACTGATGTTCCTGTTCGGAGCCAGGGATGGCATTTAATTTAAAAAGAAATAATAATAATACCACCACCAAATAAAAGTATCATAATTCCACCCAGAATTTTCTTCCCCTCTAACTGCTAGAGCAGAACCGTACACATAACACGGCTCCAGCTGTGGGGAGAAGACTGGGGGGTCAGACAGCACCAAGCTGGGAGCGTTGCCTGCTCAGAGCAATGCTGAATGTAACACCACAGCAGGGCTGATATCACTGCATACTGCTGCCCCACACTTTGATATCACTGTTCTATACATGCAGAATCACAACACTACCATGATATCAACGTATTGTCTTCCAACATCAGTGGCTATACATTTAGCACTTTCAGCAGAGAAGATTTAGGCCATTTCAGAAGAGCATTAACGATCTACAGAAGCAATCAAAGCACCATTTCATCAGAGAGATGATATTAGAGCTGCTGAGGATCCCTGAGGCTCTGAAATCCATCCATATTTTCATAGCCTTGTGTGACAATGATGTTAGGAAAGACATAGACAGAGAGGCACTTGAGATACTGATACACCAGTTCGCAACCAAAATTCTGCTCCAAGAGCTTCAGTCCAAACATATGACTGGAGCAGGCTGTGAAAGGATGCTAGCAGAGCTTCAATGCTGAGAGGCAGAGGTGGGTCCACGCTACTCATCAAAAAACCTGTTCCATCCCTCTGAGTCTCAGTAATTCACCTGTGAGAAAGAACAGCTGAGGAAGGGGATTCAGGTATGAGTGGTTTCAGTTGAGTCCTGTCACCCTGCACACTTCCCTCTCAAACTGAAGAATATTTCTAAAGATGCAAACAGCGTCCACCTATCTGTACAAGAAAGTCTACAGTTTCAAGATCAAACCTCAGTCATTCTTCACTTGCTGCAGACTTTCAAAAGGCATTTTAAAATGCTTTGACAATAGCTAGGCGCTGCAAGAAGCACTGCAGCTTGGTTTTTCAGGACCAAGCTCTACATACAAGAGCTTATCTTGAACAGCGTAACTCAAAAGCTGGAATTTTTTAATTCTCACGAACTCACTGGTCTATATGGAGCTACACAGCAAGCCCGTGTTTGCCAGAGCGAGCCGAACCCTTTCTGAAGTTCCTCACTGTTTGCTGGAAGGAAGCTGGCTCTCATTGTTTCCATTGCTGGGGTAACATAGACAAGAGCTAACAATGAAAGCATCAATCAAACCAAGCTGAGCCTGCACAAGTTCTATGGCAAATACAGAAGGATTTCAGACAATATAAACACCACGTGGTTCTCCAAGAAAGTGGTATTTCCTGAAGATTAACACACTGAGGCAGTTTTACCAACCTGCCCCTAAGCTTGTTTTGGCTCCTGGAGTTTTGCATCCTTTTAGGAAGTCACAGATTTAGACATGGCTCATCAGAACTTTCACTAGAAACTCAGAGCACCTGAGCAGACTTAAACCAATCACATGCTTCAGTGCTAACAAACCAGCAAGTCCAAAGCAGAGCCGTGTAGAAGGAGAGATTCATTCATTTGTTACACTTTGATTCATGTACCGTGTGGTTGACCTGAGAGGAGCCCAGAGGATTAATGAAAATCACATGCTGGGTGCTTTTCCTGATGCAGGATTTAGGTCAGTTTTATTTTTGAATGCTCACTCTGCCATGGTGCTCAGACAGCTCAGTTCAGAAGAGTACCTGCCTTCCAGGAGACCCTCACCTTGAACACTCACAGATTCTAGAGCAAAGCCAGCTCCAAATGCTGGTGCTTTGACAAACAAATCCTTATAGCATACAGGTTTGTTAATCTAACATCTGTATAAAAATGCCCTGCACAAAACCCAATAATTATCAGAATTTCCACCTTTGCTCTTATTTTTCCTACTGAGTTATTTTTCTTAGACAGATTAGATTTTTTCTGAAATAATCTACATAATAAATAAATACTGTTTTGAAAATTTTGGGATTGTGGACTACTGTCAGTTCCACAATTTTTTTCCTAAGTAACTATATTTTTACTACCAAATTTTTATTTGAAAATAATATAATTGCAGTCTCATTTTGTACACCAGCAGCAGAACACTTAGCATGGCCTTGCATTCCAGCAGTGCCCTACAGAGCAGTTTGGGAATGCTGTTTTAAAGGGTTCAGATTGCAAACAGAGTTTCCATGCTGAGTACGTAGCATTTGCACAGAATAAGAGGCAACAGGCATTCATCTCAGTTATTCCAACAGACAGCAATCTGATATATATTTTTTAATTATTATTATTTTTTCACATTAAGTCTTAAAAAAAAGAGCAGGCAAACAGGAGAGGCATTAAACACTAAGATGGATTGACAGATAGAAATAGTCATAATGGAATATTCACGAGGTTTTTACACCTTAATAAGAAAACTGTCCATCAACTTCTGTAGAGCAGAGGAAGGGCAAAGAACAGGATGGTGTCTCATGTTTGACACATGCTAGTCTGAACTCTGGTGCACAAGAAGGACACGAGAAGGCATGGAGTCTTCTCTTGAAGAATTAACTTGTTTTACCGATTTGTTAGGAGAGTTAGAGGCCAGGGGAAAATTAATGAGTGGAAAGCAGCCAGGAAAAATCTAGTCCAGTTTATTTACTAGAAACAGCATGAAACAAACTATTCTATTGACTCTCCACTGCTTCTTGGTGAGATTTATTGTGAGCCATGAGCAAGCTCAACATGAGTCTTGGAAAAAAAGTGTATGAATATAAGCACCAAATAAAATGAGCAGCCAAATTCCTGGCTACTCCATCTACTGACCTTAACATTTTTGCTCACGAAGGCCCTTTGTTCCAAACAGCAGCTCTGAAAGAATCAGGACTGCCAGCTCAATTTTTTTTGCACAGAACTGCTAGAGACAAAAGTTAATCCACCTGGATTCCAGTTCTTGCAATGGTTTGGTCTGTTGTCATGTCCTGTTCGGTTGTTTGTTGAAACACATTACATCAAGCTTGACTTTAAATGTGATCTTTCCAACTTAATATTGAAGAAAAGATCACAGAGTGTGTGTTGTTCAAAAAATAGGAGGGTCATTTGCTCAGTCCTGTCAACAATTACCCAAATCTTGCATGTGCACTGACTACAGCAGGTATCATGCAAGATTTCCTGGAAAGAAAAGGACTGGAAGGGCTAGTCTGTTGCTGAATAGCTATCATCCTAAGTTTCCTTGACCTCTTTATTTTTTGTTTTCTGAATGTTCTGTCTTTTCTAAAGGATGAAGAAATTCAACATCTTTATTTAAATGTGCTTAAGAGCCAATATAATTTTATATAGTGATAGTATAGGCTTTAATCTTACTAAATAAGAGGGCCTTGGATAAATGCAGAAGTATGATATTACCTGCTGGAGTTTGTTGAACACTGGGTTGCTCAGCTGTGTGGGAGTGTGTCTCCCTTTCTTCTGGCAAATTCTTGGCTGTAAATAAAAATAAATGCTCTGGTCAAACTTTTAAAAATAAACCTCTAGAAAATGTTTGCATTTCCAGAGGTAGAAGTCAGGTCACTGAACATCTTGAAAGCCCACTATGTAGAATCTCCAAAGAATGTTACATTTCACGGATGTCATTTTTATCTAGGATTATTAACTTCAGATAAAACAGTATCACTAATTTTCTCTGAAGTTCATTCTGGTTGATAAAATATGTATTAATGAGAACAGAAAACCAGTTATTCTGAGCTAAGCAGGAAGGCACCTGCTCTGGTAATTTAATCCCCTGTACTATGAGTAGCAAAATAACACATAGGAGGTTTTGAATTCTCCTCTTTGACCTACCACATGTAGGTAATTATCATTTACTTAGATGAGGAATTGTAGTGTTCATAACAGAAAAGGAAACTGAATTAAACCTACAGGCAGAACACTGAGACATGGGCATCTGTTCTATCCTTGTATTGTTCCTGCATGATGCTACTTCCATCTGGCAATGGTTGGGGTAAATCTGTCCATCTGATCCACATACAGGCTCCCCGTCATAGCCGCAGTCTCGTGAACACATGCACTGCTCAAAATACTCATCCTCCAAACAGCCAAAAACATTATTGCATGGTCCAGAGTGAACAAAGCCTGAAAAGTAAACAAAAACATCCAAAGCACTCTTTCTGCATAGGAAGGGGAAGGTGGGGTGGCAATTTTCTTCTGTTTCTCTGATGTAAGTTTTCATGTTGAATCCCATGAGATTTTTCATATGAATTTACAAACTTGGTGGAATAAAAAGCCCTGGGAATAAAGCTGTCTTTCAGAAAAGAACCATATTGCATCAGATACCAGATACAGGATAATGCAACTCTCTGGTATGACAGAGAACAGAAAGGAACATGCAGTTTTTCTGGGGAAAGGTATTCCTTTCACTGATGCATGAAATCATTCCATCTTCCTGTAGTTAATTATGGAACTCTACTGTAAGATATTTTAAAGAAAGAAAAATCAACTTCCATTTTAAAGAGTTCTCACCTTTATGTTTATTAACACATCTCACCTTGTGCAGGTTCTCACAGAATTCTACATCATATCTTGCCTCTGAAGCAAGTAACAGTCACTTTGTGACTGAAGAGCAGACTACATTGGTCTCTTTGGCTGTCATAAGTTTAATGCTGCTATCCCACAAACCTTTATAAAACTTCCACTAACACAGCTAATGAAATAGAGCATTTTTCTAAATGTGATTTTGAGTTCTGAACTCCTGGAAAGTATGTCTGCAGGCTCCATTTAAAAAAAAAAAAAATCTGCTTGGCTTTGGTGCAACTTACCAACCCATTGGCTAGCTGAGCTTTCCACCTCATTGCATGTTGGCCCATCACAGAGCTCCCGAGCCAAGGGACTGTTTTCACTCACGTTGTAGAAACGAGTTGCTTCAAAAGCTGCAGGCCAGCAAGAATGAGAAATCACAACCAAGCCTTATGCCTAGAGCTCTAATGCTGGCAAAAACCAAAGGAAAACAGGCACGTACCTGGCTCATAGTAATCGTACACTTTGATAGGAACAGGAGCTGTTTTCCCAACTATATGCTCTCTGAAAGCTTGAAACTTCACACAGGTCATGCACTGGCTGGGAATCTGTACGAAATCATGTAAAAAACTCATTGTAGTAAAATCTGCACTTTAAGTGGAGACACAAATAAACATACAAATAAACATTGCATGTGACCCTAATGTAACACACTGTGCTGGACACTTGGGAGAATGAAGACACCTCCAATACTACGTATAGAGACAAAGATAATGAGTAAAAGCCAAACAGAATGAATTAAAATATGTGATACTTTCCCAGCCTTTAAAGCACATACTTGCCATACAACAATGTCAGAAAGTCAAACCTGAAACTCAAGCTGTATTCTCTGGTTTACCTAACACCACTCCTGTCATCAGCCAGCTTGTTAATGAAACTACCTAGCAATTTACTGCTGATGACCAAGCCAGGAGACATCACATCTTCCACTCTCAGGTATGTGCTGTGAGATCTGCATTTTTACTCCAACCTTTTAGCAATGCTAGTTGCACCTGGAAGTGAGATTATTTTGAGGCATAAACTAAGCAATACCTGCCCAGAAATTCTGTGTGCACTGAAGCTAATCACCTGCTTCTATTATCCTTTGGTTTCCAACCAAAACCACAACACCTACCTGGCCTCAAAGGAGGCTCAAGCAACTGGCCAGTTGAAGCTGCTTGGTAATCCTCATCTGTGAGAGACCATCAACATCAATACACCGTACCTATGCCTGATCCACTCCTCATTTGCCTTTCATTGAAAAGCAACATTATAAGAAACAAAGTCATTACCTCATCAAAATAAAAAAGGACTTTTCTTCCATCCACTTCATATCTTTTTAATCCAATTTGCTTGTTCATCAATAACTGAGGAAAAAAAAAAAAATCAACAGGTTTAGTTTCATCTCATTTTACAGAAAATAGTTTGAAGAAGAAGAAAGATTTTACTCTGCTCAGAAAACTGATCAGACACTAAACCTCAGGGGTTTCTTTTGCTGGAAAAGGACGTTTCAGTAAGAGGGGAAATGCAAAGAGGATTGCAGTTGCTGTCATACAACTGAGGAAAAAGCCATCTGTGTTTTTTCCTGTGACCTGATGAGGAATGCTTGCAAGGTGCACAATGCTGAGTGTTCTTTTCCTGGTCCCTGGTGCATTTATCTCCCTCAGACTATGCCTGACATATCATCCATAATCTAATTGAATAGCTCCCATATTGTTTGCCATACCAAGGCTCAAGCAAGACCTTAGAGACCTCAAAACACTCAATAAAGTCTCTTATTTACACTCCTTCAAGCTGCCAGGGAATTATGCTGCTGGATCACACCGGGTATTAAAGGTCTCCTTCTCCCACCAGCTGAAAAATCCAAAACATTCTTGTGCCAGGAAAATTAATCCTTACATTTGAAAAGAGCAGCCATTTGAAAGAGCCCTCGGCATCCTCCCTTTTGACGAATGGGGTCAGGCCAGGCCTCTGCTACTCATCTTCTCTCCCTCTGAGGCCCAGGGATTTTAATTTGCATTGTACCAGTCAGGCCCACAGACAACCTCTTCTGATGCTTTTTATTTATTGGGACAATCTGGATACATAAGGAGTATCAGAACCCAATCTAAGAGTACTTCCCACATCTGGGGTGCTGCTGCCCCTCATCCACCCCAGCTATTTGTAAAATCACTCTAGCTCATCTGCTCGTGCTGACTCTGGGTCTGTACCTGTATCATGATCACAATCTTCAGAGGAAAGTGCAAGGGCCTTCATTGTCAGAATTACTGCACCACCTCAAAGAATCCAGTAACTACCTCCCTGGTCCAGACTGCTAATGAATCACCACCAAAATAGAAATGCTATCATCTGATATAACTATGTAAAGTTTTATTTAAAAATTTCCAAGAGACTTACTCATCATTTTCCATATTTGGAATACAAACATCTCAATATTATCACGACTGTCATACTGTATGTACTTGATCAGTCAGTCATTACTGTTGTGATAAACTGTATCCAGAACACAGCTAACCATGTGAAAAACATTTAATCCAGAAGCTGGGGAGAATGATGGTCTGTAATGGTTTGTGGAAGAGGACTCTTGGGTTTTAATCCCAGTTTGGGGAGTGAAGGGCCAGAGCAGATACTTCTATCCTCCAAACTGTCCTATTACTTTCACCTCCGTATCAGACAATCCTGTTTGTGATGTAGGGATAATATTTCCTTAGTTTTTTGGGGTTTTTTTTAAAATGTTCCTAAGTAATTTTGAGATCTTAGAATGAAAGGTCTGTGGAAAGGAGAACAAAGCATTATTATGACTATGCATCAAAAAGAATGACATGAAGCAAAAAGCATTTCAACTGAAATTTGCCCAAACCTGCTACCAACAGCTTGAACTGTGAATTTCTTCAGTAGAGTGCTCCTAGTTGTAAAACCCTGCACACAGCTTCCTGTTATTACTGTAACAAGCAAAGGAACATGTGTTTAAGTCTCACACAATATGGAAGGGGCCAATTTAATTTGTCCTTATAATTTTAGGGGCCTGATGGTGGTTGTTATTACTCAGCAGTAGATGGCTGCAGACAGTCCTTTTATGAGGGCTTGGAGAGGCTGGCGCCACCGGGAAATGCTCAGCTCAGCTAAAGTTGCATTTTTCTGGTGAAGCTTGATATATACCAGCCTGTGGTGACCTCCTGACCTTGTCGACACCCAGCATTATTAGAAGGATTTGTGGCTACACAGCCAAAGGGGCTGCCCCTCAACAGAGCATTTATTAACCATCACTGCCCCGGAGCTGCACGTGGGTCCGCTCTGTGCATACTGCTGCCTTGTGAGGGCAAACAACACACAAGGAAATCTGATTTACAGCCCTGCCCCTCCTCACCAGGAGGAGAGAAAAATTGGCTAGGATAACAAGAAAATGCAGCAGTGGGAATGACAGGACTTGCCTCTCCTGAAGGTGGTATCCAAAATACATAACAAAACCAGTACTGGGTCATCAGTGAAATAATTTCATTTTTGTCAGCATGACTTGGATACACAATTGATAGCCATGAATAAATCATAGGGGTTGTATCTGCATCTTCACTGCCTACCTAGATAAACACTTGAGCTTTGTCCCTACATTTCATTTTCACAGATGTAAAGGGTTTGTACAGTAAGAAAAATGGAATTCAGCTCTTCATGGGGAACGTTCCTCCTTGAAGGTGCAATATTCTTCCCCATTGAGCAAAATCTCTCACTGCCCAAAGGAAGTAATTCTGTTCTGGTCATAGAAACAGGCTGCCCAGTGCTGAATCCTCTCTCCAAATCAAGGCAGCAACTACATAAACTTTTGCCCAAAAAACTTTCAAAACAGTGGGGTTTGAACCAGCTTTTTTGTATCTTACAAGCACTGAAGTGCTGCAAAGTACCTGCCATCCTTCTGAGATCTGCAGGAACCTAACTCAGATCAGTTCTGTGCTGCACAAGCTCAGCCTGACCAGCTAAGAGAGAATCAGCTCCTTTTCCTGTTAAGGGGAGAAAGGAGAACACCCCACCTGCTAGTCCATGCCCTGAGACTCTAACAGATGGGGCTACACTGGGACTCTGTTGCTTCTCTACCCATAGAGGAAGGAACATGAGATTCAGACAGGCAACAAGATGCCGCAAGGGAAAGCACAACCAACTGATCTGCTTAGTGCTAGAGAAAGCTCAATGTGCTGGAGAGCTCATTCTTTCAGAAAATAA
>NW_010328540.1:0-2146 GCF_000700745.2 Antrostomus carolinensis
ACATCCCACCACTTCCCAGCCTCGCTGAAAAGGATGGAGGAGCATCCCGGGAGCTGCGGCCCGTCACAAACGCTGTGCTGGACGGCGATGGGGTGCGGGAGGGGGATGAGCAGTGCCAGGGCGAGGGGCTTTGGGGACCCTCATGAGCCTCTTGTTATAATTACAGCCGATGTGTTTAAGGCTGTTGCACTTAACGCCGCTACGTGTGAGCTGTTGTGTGTGACCCGTCGCGCTTCACGCTGTTGCCTGTAACGCTGTTGCACTTAAAGTTGTTGCACTTAGTGGTGTTGGGTCTAAGGCTGTTGCATTTAAAGCCCTTGCACTTAATGCCCTTGCATCTAACACCCTTGCACCTAACGCCCTTGCACTTAACGCTGTTGCATCTAATGCTTAAAGCCGTTGCCTATAATGCTGTTGCACTTAAAGACGCTGCACTTAACGCTGTTGCATCCAACACCATTGCATGTAAAGCCCTTGCATGTCACACCTGCATCTAACGCCCTTGCACGTAACACCCTTGCACTTAAAGCCGTTGTACGTAAGGCCCTTGCACTTAAAGCTGTTGCATCTGATGCCATTGCACTTAAAGCTCTTGCCTGTAACGCTGTTGCACTTAAAGACGTTGCACTTAATTCCATTGGGTCTAACGCTGTTGCATTTAAAGCCCTTGCACATAACACCACTGCACTTAATACCATTGCATCTCACGCTGTCGCACGTAACGTTGTACGTGACGCCCTTGCACTTAAAGCCGTTGCATCTAAAACCTTTGCACTTAAGGCCGTTGCCTATAACGCCGTTGCACGTAACGCTGGTGCATGTAACGCTGTTGAACTCAATGCTCTTGCACTTAATGCTGTTGCACGTACAAGTCATTGCAACTAACACTGTTGTACGTACAAGTCATTGCAACTAACACTGTTGTACTTAAAACTATTGCATCTAACGCCCTTGCACGTAACGTTGTACGTAAGGCCCTTGTACTTACTGTTGTACGTACAAGTCATTGCAACTAACACTGCTGCACTTAAAACTATTGCATCTAACGCCCTTGCACGTAACGTTGTACGTAAGGCCCTTGTACTTAAAGCCGTTGCATCTAATGCCCTTGCACTTAAAGCCGTTGGGCGTAACGCCGCCGTCGCATCCAACTTGGTTGCGTTTCACGCCGTGGCATCGAACGCCGCCGCGTTTAAAGCCCTTGCACGTAAAGCCAATTAAAGCCATCACAACACAAGCCCTTGCAGCGAGGCCGACTTCTCCCACCCGTGCCGGCATGAAGGCAGCCGCTGCTGTCCCTCACCCGTCCCCCTGCTCCTCGCTGGCTCCGGTGCCGCCGGCCGGAGCACGCTGCCTGCCCGCACGTGGCTTTTTTTTAGGTTTACAAACACGATGGCCCCGTGTAGGCGCCAGTTCCACCCGCCCCCCTCCTTCTCCGTGAGTCATCGACCCCGTCACCGGGCTGGGGAAGCTGGAGGCAGCACCGGTGCATCCCCTGCGGTGCTTGTGACCCCAGCGGGGGGAAAAACCAAAATTCCTTTCCCCCCCCCCAAATCATTCCCATTCCTCCTTTGGCGAGCAAGATGGGGAGGATGCAGATGGCCACCAGAGTGGCTGTCCCAGCTCGTGGGTGGTCCGTGGTGGGATGTTTTTGGAGAGAACCGTGGCACTGGTCGGAGGGTGGGAGAGCTGAAATTCTGCCGGTGGCTGTGTTTCGGTAGCCTTGGTGATGCCGATCAGCGCAGTTTTGGGGACGGGTGAGATTTCAGGGGGGGGAAAACAAGTTGAGACCCCAAAATGTAGGCAGAGGTGTTGGCAAAAGCCTCACCGAGTGGCTCCCCAGGGCCTGGCAGTGCCGGGGCCGCAGCTGCCCGGGAGGCCGGGGGAGGTGCCGAAGCCCCCGCGGCTGAGCTCATTGCCGGAGATGGTTGGCGTTGGAGCTGAGGTGGCTGCGGTGACTCAGCAGTGCCGACGCTGACTCAGCAGCACCGGCCCCGGGGAGGCAGCTGGGATAGGGAGGGGGGCTTTAAATTTTGAAGGAGAAAAAGGTTTTTTTCTTTTGTACAACGTGCTACAAAATGGTTTTGCCGGTGCCAAGGTGGTGCTGTGCCACCGGCACGTGTTTTCCACCCCGTGTGTCTTCCTC
>NW_010328541.1:0-2038 GCF_000700745.2 Antrostomus carolinensis
GCCGGCCTGACCCCCCCACCCCCAGCACGGTTTCAAGCCAAACATTTTCTTCCTGTTTTTCCGAGCGGAGCGTGCGTCTCGCGTCTCCTGTTTCATCTGTCGGGTGATGCAGGGAAGGCCGCGAGCGAGTCTCTATGGCAACAGATGTTTATCGAGCCCCTGAGATGAGGCACAGGCTTAGGGAGAGGCACCTCAGCACCTGGGATGGGGTCTGGGGGCAGCTGCCCCGCGAACACCTCACTGAAGGGCTGGGAGCAGGAGGGTGTCCTGCTCCCCATCCCCTAAACCTCGGACCCGCTGAGGGATGCTCGCTGCTTCCCACAAGGTGAAGTTTGGCTTCGTACGAGGACCTTTTGGCTCAGGGTGCATCAGGGCTGCTGTGAGTGGGTATGGGATGGGTGGATGGGCTCTGCACAGCCCCGCGCTCAGGAACTGCGGGGCTGGGGGTTTGCTTTGAGCTGGGGGGTCCTGGCTGCATCGCTCCCGCATCCTCTGTCTCCAAAATACATCAAAGATCAACACCCCCCTCCCCAAGCTCCCAGGGTTCAGGGCTGCAGGTGGGTTCAGTCTCATGGGTGCTGCTGGGGGGTAACGCAGCTGGGCCTGTCCTGCCGGTGGATTTTGAGCTCGGGGGCGTGTAGGTGGTGATCCCCATTCTTGGGACAGCTACAAGGGATGGAAAATTTCAGTTGGACAAGTAGAACGGTGCTGAGGGCACCCAGGGCTCTTGGGGCTGGAAACATTGAGTGACTTTGGGATCCCTCCGAGGCTCCAGAGCCAGGTGGCTGCCTTTGCCAGAGCAGAGTGGGTCTCCCACCACCGCAGCCCTGTGCTGGCAGAGATGAGCTGGCCCTCGCTGTCCCCTCAGCGTGTCCCGGCTGGGTGCTCAGTGCCAGAGCCCAGCACCACTCCCAGGAAGCTCCCAATGCGCTCAGAACTTCAATATGTGTTTTAATTGCTTTAGATGCTCAACCTGTGTGAGCTGTCCCTGGTCCAAACTGAGTTGGGGTTGGTCCAAACCAGGTCTCAAGCAGATGGGGAAGTTGGGGTAACGCAGCCATGGGGTGACTGTGGCAAGGACAGCCCGTACGTCACTGCTGGCTTCCACGGCTGGGCATCTCGCTCTGCACCCCAGAGCTTGGGAGAGGCATCACCCACCTGGGCCTCGGTCATTCTGGAGGAGCGCGGATCAGTCGTTTGGGGAGGTTTTGGGAACCCTCTGCAGTTCTCTGGGAGCAGGACTGGTTGTATTCATGAGCCACATCCTTCCTCATCTCTCCACACATCTCTGGTAGAGCTGCCCTGGACTCAGAGGCTGCCAAGACAGGGAAGCAGAGTCCTGCTGTGACTTACTTCACGTATAGGCAGCTTGTGGCTGTTGGCTGGGGATGTGCTGTGCTGGAAGTGCTGGGAATTAGATTGTGAAGTTCTTGTCCTGATGGGTCTCCAGGCACATGTGCTCGGTGAAGGTAAGGAACAGACTCATGGCCTTATTTCTCTTGCAGCCACACACGGGCACACGTGGAGCCACAGGCAATGAATCCACCCCTCCTTCGTGGGGCTCACACAGCCGCTTTCCTGCCCTGACCAGAGGCCGGGGACAGAGGGATGGGGTGGCAGTGGCACAGGTGGGGGGACATCCAGCCCTTCCTTCTGCCCCAGCAGATGCCCCAGGGAGATCAGTGCTGACCCAGCAGGAACAATCCGCTGTGCCCTGCGGGGAGCGGCTGGGGGGGGGGACGCCAGACCCCGCACCAATGGACGAAACCCAGAGACCAGGACCATGTGGGATGTGTCCCTGCCTGGCCACGAGCCCTTCCGGGGGGGTTTGGGTGTCCTCAGGGTCAGTTACCTCGGGGGGTCAGTGTGTTCCTCCCCAGCACACCACAAGAAGAGCCATTCCCAGCATCACCGGCAGCTTCCCGGCAGGAGGGAGCGGAGCCCTGGAACCTGCAGCACCGAGAGACGGTCACGGAGAGAAGGTCACCGTTAGGCTGGGTCCCAATTCCACCCCCGGCTCCCGCAGGCTGTGAGACCT
>NW_010328542.1:0-203 GCF_000700745.2 Antrostomus carolinensis
GGGGAGAGAAGGGGGGGGGATGAGAAAGTGTCTCTGGGATGGTGGTTAAACCCCGGCAGCGTGTGCGTGGGGTGCGGGTGGGCACCCCGGGGCTTGGCACGGGTGGGATGGAGGGATGGAGAGAAGGATGGAGGCACAAATCAGTCCAGTTAACGAAGAGGGAGCAGGACAAGCCTGTGTTTTATGGTGGGGAAATCTGTTGA